>NW_021620876.1:6399309-6417309 GCF_004785775.1 Grammomys surdaster
GAGAGAGAGAGAGAGAGAGAGAGAGAGAGAGAGAGAGAGAGAGAGAGGAGAAAGCCCTAGAGTCTGGATAAACATTTACTAACTTTAATGCCTGCAAACAGAATTTCTCCATTCACACTGACGTTCATTACTAGCTGCTTTGCCAGTACTGCCCAGTTCTTGGATTACTTATGTTCTCTAATGATCATTCATTCATATATATAATATATTTCATAAAATAATGTGGAGTTTAATGGAGAAAGAATGAAATCCTGAGTCAAGACTTGGTTTCACATTCTCACTTCATCTTGACCCTTATATAACCTGCAATAACTTTCTCAAGCTCAATTTTCTAACTGCAAAATGGACATATTACTCATGATTTGTTATAAGGATTAAATGTTAGAAGATATGTGACTTTCTAACAAATGTTTGGCATTGGATATGATTGCTGAGTGGTGGTTTAAAAGGGTATAGTTCCCACAGATTCATGTGTTTGAATGCTTAGTCACACTATTAGGAAGTGTTACCCTATTGGAGGAGGTGTGGACTTGGTAGAGGGAGTATATCACTGTGGAAATGGAGCTATGAGGTCTCATATAAGCTCAAGCTCTGCTCAGTGTGGAACACCATCTCTTCCTTGCTGCTTGTGGTTCAAGATGTAGAAGTCTTAACTCATTCTGTAGCATCATGTCTGCCTGCATGCTGCTATGCTTCCTACCATAATAATGTACTAAACCTATGAAACGGTAATCCAACCCCAATTAAATATCCTTTATAAGAGTTGCCTTGCTCATGTTGTGTCTTTATAGCAATGAAATTCTAGCTAAGACAGTTGTTTTCTACACTTATTTTACCAACATTATGAGAAACATGTAATCTCTATTTCATGGTGAGATTTTCTGTTCTGATTAGTGTTATGTTAGCTCCAGGCAGTTGTAATTCATCTTCATGAGTACTGGGAACTGAATTTGGATCTTCTAGAAGAGAAGCAACTGTTCTTAAGCACTGAAATATCTTTTCAGGCCTTGGTTGCTCGACCTTCTTATAAGAACTAAGGTGAATATACCAGATGGTCAAATAGCCTTGTCCTCAACAGGACAAACTAGTTTGTAAACTTAAATTTTTTTGAGCATTTTAAATCCACCTTCCATCTGCCTTCTGGAATATGTACAGGGTTCATATTTCCATAGTTGTGTTCTGATGAGCAGGAAGCAAACTTAAAAAAATGCAAGCTTGCCACCTTCCAGAAATAATTTTTATCCAAGCTGAAAGAATGAAATTAAAAGCATTAAGCATTAATTAAGTGTTAAACTTTAACGAAGCTTGAGTTTTGTATAAATATTTATCTTTTTTAATCACCTGCAGAAGCAATTATACTCTGTCAAACTTACCCTTTTTATTTTAAAATATTTTTATTGGATATTTTATTTACATTTCAGATGTTATCCCCTTTCCATATTTCTCCCTTACCCAGGAACCCCCTATCCTATCCCCCATCCTCCTGCTTCTATGAGGATGTGCCCCTAGCCACCCACCCATTCCCACTTCCTCACCCTCGAATTCCCCCACACTGGGGTATCCAGCCTTCACAGGACCAAGGAGCCCCTCTCCCACCTATACCCAACAAGGCCATCCTCCCTTACTTATCCAGCTGAAGCCATAAGCCCCTCCATATGTTCTCCCAGGTTGATGGTTTAGACCGTGGGAGCTCTGGTTGGTTGGCATTGCTCTCCCCATGGGGCTGTAAACCCTTTCAGCTCCTTCAGTCTTCTCTCTAACTCCTCTATTGAGAACCCAATGATCAGTTCAATGGTTAGATGTGAGCATCTGCCTCTGTATATGTCAGGCTCTGGCAGACCTCTAAGGAGACAGCTATACCAGGTTCCTGTCAGCATGCACTTCCTGACACCCACATCAGCATTTACCTTTGGTGACTGCATATGGGATGGATATCCAGGTGGAACAGTCTCCAGAGGGTCCCTCCTTCAGTTTCTGTCCCACACTTTGTCTCCATATTTGCTTCCATGAGTATTTTGTTACTCCTTCTAAGAAGGACTGAAGCACTCACACTTGGGTCTTCCTTCTTCTTGAGTTTCATGTGGTCTGTGTGTTGTATCTTGGGTATTGTGAACTTTTGGGCTAATATCCAATTATCAGTGAGTGCATACCATGTGTGTTCTTTTGTGATTGGGATACCTCGCTCAGGATAATATTTTCTAGTTCCATCCATTTACCTAAGAATTTCACAAATTCACTGTTTTTAATAGCTGAGTAATACTCCATTTTTTTAAAAATGTGCCACATTTTCTGTATCCATTCAAGTATTTATCTCTTCCACTAGATAGGAAATTTCATAAAATCACAGAATGTGTATGTGTGTTTGTGTGTGTGTGTATCTGTCACCTCTCTGTTTATTTACCTATGTATACTCCATCTCCAGCTCTTGGGAAAAAACAATTTTCCTCAATTATTTATAAATCTATAAGTTAATAGCATGAATAAAATAACAATATAATTACAGTGGAGTAGAATTTGAATTTTTCAGTATAGTCTTTTCTCTTTCTGAGTTTTTCTCTAAAATCTACATTTACTTTTTAAAATAAAAATCAATTCATATTACTAAAGAAGACTTAGACTATGTTAAAGACTGAAGTTAGAGCACTATGCAGCTTGCCCTCTTGCTATAAGTGCTTCTTTTCCTTTCTTGTTTTATATTTTTATTATTTGGTTGCTTTTCTTGATGATTACAAATAATGTTAACTGGAATTCAATGTCCTTCCCTAGTAATTTCTTGTCCTACTCACAGGACTCTTTTCATCATGAAGATGTCACATTGCTCTGCTTGTTTTAATTGTTAGGCAGATGCATCCTCCCCTCCCCTTCCTTTTCCTCTTCTTTCCATTTCACTACAGGATTCTTCACTTGCCTACTTTCCTCAGAATTTCATAATTGCCTCCTCAGCTTTCATGCACTAATTCAGAATATGTTTTATTATTGCATACCTTAACAAATCTATTCTATCCAGCTTAATTTTGAGTCAAATCTGGATTATCTGATTTTTTTTTCCAGCCTACTCCAGAGGTAGCTAATGTTTTGGCCTTGAATACTTGCTAGTATGACAGAAAATGGGTTTCATTTGCTCTCATATAAACAGCTATCTGTATGAATATTAAGTACCAAGGCATAGTTGGTCCAGAGACTTGGCATTTATTTAAAGATTGTTAATTAAACAGTAACCGTAATATGCTTAAGGGTAAATTTTGAATAATAGTGCCTTGTTCTTAACACTAAACATAAAATCTATTTTTTTACTTGTGTTGTGATTATAGTTTTTGTTCCACATCAATTACTCTCCTTTATTACAACATCTAATCATATTTTTATGTTTACTAAAAATAATGTGTACAAAACACAATTAAAGATATCGAGAGTACTGAAGCACAACCTACTGTTCTCTGCCCTCTACATCTCTCTCCTCTCTCTGAACATGCATTACTCACGTTTCACGTTTACCTTTTATTTCTACATTCTACCATTTATCTCCATATGTTAAATAATATTTGTACCCTACTTTTGGCTTAAACTGTGAACAATTAGTTACTATCATCATTTTCCTTTTCAAAAATAACTTTCGGTGAAATTATCAGTCATTGTTAACATTATGATTATGTAAATACTGGTTGTAATTGAGGCTAAGAAAAGTATTGTTCCAATAATATATGACTTTAATTTTTCTTGAAGTTGATTGTTTCTTTTAAATTTTCTTTAGCTTTCTGAATGTCTATGTGTAATCACCCATGTATGTATTAAACACATTGCATATGACAAGCTAGATACATTGTCTGCCACTCAGATTTCTCCCTGGTTCTTATCAATTACTCTTTATAAATGCTACAAATGATTTATCAAACACCTAGGAACAATTTGCTACAAATATTTTGAGGCATAAGACAATCTATACTTTAATTAATTAATTTTTTAGGAAACTCTTTTCCAACTTAAAACTTAATATAAATTATTGTTTTCTAGTCTTGGTGTATCTACTGTTTGGTGCTTCTTGATAAATATGCAGCAAAGCCATGTATATCCTGTTTCTTTCATGTCTTTTACTGATGTATGCCATGTGATACCTTCCGATGATTGGGGAAATGAGTAACAGACTTTTAAGACATTATATTTTTCTCCCTCCAGGTCTCCTTCCCTTCTGTCTTCCATTTTCTTTCTCCCTTCCTTCCTTCCTTCCTTCCTTCCTTCCTTCCTTCCTTCCTTCCTCCCTCCCTCCCTCCCTCCCTCCCTCCCTCCCTCTTTCTTTCTTTCTTTCTTTCTTTCTTTCTTTCTTTCTTTCTTTCTTCCCTTCTTTCTCCCACTCCTTTGTAAGGAATGAACTCAGGTTAATAAAGTTTCTACCACCTACCTATTATTTATGCTCATATCGTTATTTGTAATGGTGAGATGGTAGGAACCAGTACAAGTATCTGCTGTCAAGACAAATGATCAAACTTTGTTTTCTAGGACCCTCATGGTGGAAAGAGAGAACTGAGAGTCATACGCAGTCCTCTGATTTACAAATGGGTGCATGGAATAGGTGTAAAATACACACACACACACACACACACACACACACACACATTCATTCATATTCATACATACACACATATGTATACACAAAATAATAAACAAAAATTTCAGTCTCTTTTTTTCTGACTGAGAATGTACTAGTAGAATAGAAAGCACTTTCTCTGAGTAGTGGGAAATCAGTCCCTGTATGCAGTGCTTTAGGAGAATGTCTAATGGTTATTTCTCTGCCTGATTTTCAGTGTTATTTCGAATGTTAGTCACCTTTCTGTCATTTTTCAATGTTCTTAGAGGCAAGTCAGAAAAATCTGACTTTATATCTTTTGTAGGACAATTAAAATGTGATACCTGGGTAGTCTTATTTAAACCCAGCATTGTTAGTAACATTTTCCTTCATTCCCTAAGTATACTGAGTTTTCTGCAGAGTTTACAAGTAGTTCCTAAAATTAATGTAAAATGTGAGGGACCTTGTTTGCTATGTTTTAAAAAAAAAAGACAAGCAGAATTACTTGACACTTTTTCTAAATCCTCCATGCTATGTAAACTATTATTTTCACTTTCTCATAAAAAGAAAGTTGTACCAATGAAATAAGTTGACAAGAACAATAAAGGCACATGCACACACATATATAGTAGGCCCATAATATCTATGTATCTACGTATCTATTTATCTCTCTATTATCTATCTATCTATCTATCTATCTATCTATCTATCTACCTATCACCTATCTAAACACACACACACACACACACACACACACACACACACACACACTTCTTTTTTGTAGAAAATAGATTCTTTTCTCATGAAATATATCACAATTATAATTTTCCTTCCTTTACTTCTCCTAGTTCCTCCCCACCTTACCTTCCACTGGATTGAGTCCTTTCTCTCTCTTTCTCTCTCTCTCTCTCTCATTAGGAAAGAAGAGGCATCTAAAAGATAATTTAAAAAGCACAACAAAATACAATATATTAAGATAAGACATAAACCATCATGTTGAAAGTAGACAAGGAAAATTAACAGAAGGAAAAGAGCCCAAGAGCAGGCAGGCATAAGAATCAGAGACCCATTCTTTTACACATGATCCAAGAAGATATTTTTAAGTTAATAATGCAAAGTAGGATAAATAGTGATTTAGATACAGAATTCTGAACTTTCTAAGATAGGACAATAGGATAATAAAGTACTTTCTCCTAAATTGCCGAATACAAACAGAAAGAACGTTTTAAATGTAACTCATACCTAATAATTTTCATAATTGTTTCATAATAATTCCTACCGTATGCTCTTTATCATTACAGGAGAAAGTTCTATCAATTATTATGTTAAGAAATATTTTAAAATATTGATCTGTGAATTTCCAAACAGTATCTTTCTTTTATCATGTTGTGCTGATCTCTTTGCTCTTATGTCTTCAATGTGATTAAAAAAATAAATTATGGAAATGAGCTTCTGTCTATAATGTCTACAATATTGTAAGTGAACAATAAATATTTGTTGACTAAGTTAACACCAATAGGTAAGTCAACCTTTTTTCATTCACTATACAAACTTAAAATCATTACTGTCTAAAGATTTCCAGTCATCCTTAAATAATAGCCTTCAATATAACATCAAATCATGTTCTATTTTCATAATAAAGTAATAGGTTGAGTAGCATATGTAGAACAAAATAGTTCACTTACTCCACAGCTTTAGAATCTTGAAGATTATAATCAAGAAACTCCACTGTTTCAGGTAAAGATATTTTGGCTACATCATGGTATTTTCATATTGTAGAAAACATCGTTTTTGAGCCCATGTTAAAAGAAGAGATCATGTGGTTCAGAAATGCAAGGGTATTAAGAGACAACCTTGTTCTTTTTAGAACAACCTATTTTTGCTGGAACATACATCAGTCTTACAAAAACTGTACAAATCTACTCGATGGTAAAGACTTTGATAGCTCCCATACCTCCTATTTAGTATTACCTCTTGCTTCCACCATTTCCAACCACCACAACGGGGACCACAATTTCAGCACAAGAACCTTAAGGGAACACATTCAATTTGTAGAAATTATTATCACACATAAAAGATACTGATATTTATAATTTATCTGAAATTGCAAACTGGTGCCTCTCCTACTCTTGAGGTAGAAGACAATTTAATTTAAACACATTTTGTAAAAGAAGTACTTGGGATTATTTTTTCTTTGGAAAACTGCAAATGAAAGTATTACACTCTTAATTCTTTTACCTTGTAGGCATTGTGCCAGACATTGGCCAGGTCCATGGAGAATTTAACCCACTATCACACATACTGCCTTTCTCCAAAAATCTTATGAGATAATTAGATGATAATTAGATGTATAAACTGTAGAAATCAAAATGAGACAAGAGTACCCAAAAATCAAACAGGGGAGGCATCCAGAGCACCCCAGCACATCATAAGCTATTAGGATTGCTCTTGCTTTCCTATTTACCTTGTTGCTGAAAGTATTGCTGAAAGGATTGCTCTTGCTTGCCTATATTACCTTGTTGCTGAAAGTACATCATACTTGCAAGACATAGAGGAAAAATGTTGGAACTGTCCTGGAAATTTTGCCCTTGCTGGCTGGTGTTCATAGTACCTGAAAGTGCAATGCAGGATGCTGGGTGAAAAAAACATCATCAATGGACTTATTCAATACTGGATGATACATGCTATAGGTAGTGCCAAATTGCCAGGCAGAATGTATCCATTGATGAAATAATGGCATGATTGATATGGGATTGACTGACTACTTTCAAATGGATTTAATGACTGAGTCATGGAAGAAATTCAAGTCTGATACTATTAAACATGGGCAGAAGCCAATAGCCCTAGGATAAAACTACTATTGATTTGCTAAGTGGAATTTTTGGCAAACTGCCCTCTAAACATTTATTTTTATAGGCATATATTCATGCAGCTATCAGCCTCGGTCATAGAAGCTACTTTTTACAATGTATAGTAGCTAATAAATAACTGTTTGTTGCTCAGTTCTAAATGAGACATATATTACAGCATCGTTTGCACAATGTTCAAGAGATCATCTAGGAAGGGTAAGTGAAAAGACTATGAATAAGAGAATTGTGAGGATTACTGGGAACTGCTGTCATCTGGAAACGTGATCATTACCCTCCTGAACTCACTGAAGCTACTATTGCTTGGACAAGACTCACCCACGATTGGTCTATGTAATATTTCAACATGGATAAGGAAGGGAGAATGAAGCTCCACCCCAAGCTGTGGAGCAATTGGCAATTGTTGGCTAGCTGGGGAGAGAGAGCCATTTCTTTGGGGGAATAACCAATGGAAAATTGCCCTGTTCTGGTGGATGGTCTCACCCACCTGTGTGTGCAGGCAATAATAACTGGACTCAACAAGTTAAAAATCAAGAAGAGGGCATGAAGGTGGAAAAGGTTGTGTTTGGGGATCCCAGGAGTCTGAGGGAGGAACTGGGGATGGTTATGATTCAGGTTGTATATGTGTATGAAAGTTTCAAAGAATAAAGAGAAACTACTCTTTTGAAACTTCACAGGTAGAAAACAGGTAAGATCACATAAAAAGATTTCATAATGAAATTGATGCTTAAAGTAAGGTAGCACACACTGTATTTTATAATTGTGAATGGAAGGAAGAGTAATATTGAGGGATGCAAAGAAAATGGGAATAGATGTAGTACACCAAGGGCTCTTGGAATTATTTGGAACTTGTTCTCTTTTTACAGTTGGCTATGAGTTTTTGCAATCCTTTTTGTTAGCAGTGGGTGCATTTTAATTTATTAATGTTTCTGGAAGGTGATATGGATATACTGCCATTAAAAATGTTAGGAAGAATAGAAATTCAGAGAAAACCCAATCTAGAAGCCAAACTCATGGCAGGTATTCAGGAAATGCTCAAGGCTCTCTTCTCATCCTTAGGGTCACTCTTCTTAATACTTCACTTTTGTATTAATTTGGTTGGAAATTACAGCATAAGTAATATCAGAAAAATTTGAAATGGTGATTCTGCCAAGGAGGAGCAAGAGATTGGATCTTGTAGGAAGCTTACCTTTACATGAACATAAGACTGGAAGAAAACATTCATTGTGAAGTGCTCCTAGGCTCAGTTGATGCTGCAGAGCTGGAAAGAAAAAAGAACTTGACAGAACAAGCCATTCTTGTCCTATCCTCAGTGAAAGTCTTTGTCAATAGCAGTGTGTTCTGGAGAAAGGGTAACAGGTTTTAGTTAACCCATAATGTGATGGGCTGTCAACAGAGCTACCCCAGGAAGGAAAGGGAACATTTACTTGATACCTCTGGCTCCATTTAGGATGAAAAAGCTCTTAGACATAGTTTCTGGGATAGTAATTCTTTTGGTCATCTCCCTTCTTCCTTGGGGACCACTACTACCTCCCTGAACCAGAGTAATTGTGGGAACTATATTGGTCAGTTTTATCTGCCTTAGCACTTAGGTGACTTAATAAACAAAATTAATTTTTCCACAGATTTAGATGTCTAAGACCCAAGTCTCAGCTAGTATAACTGTGATGAGATCTCTTCTGGATTTTTCACCGTTACATTCTTTCTGTAGACTTAGATGACATTTCATTGTAAGGAGAAAGGAAAAAAAATGTAGGATTCCTCAGTTCTTCCATTATAAGGAAAACAATAATGTAAATTTTACTAATATAGTATCAAAAATTAGGACATTCACATAATTCTAATGCTGATCATGAATTTAAGTGATTATGAAAAATATTTATTTTCAACAAAGAGTACCTCCCAGCTCCATGTTCTGCTTCTCTCCTGCAGATGCCATGATCCCACCTCCCCCCAGTCTTTCAGGTCCTCCTCCTCTTGGCATGATGCCCGCACCTCACATAGGAGGCCCTCCCACGAAACCAGTGATGGATCCTCTTCCTGAGATGATGTCTTTGGGACCTGCTCCTAGAAAGAGGCCATCCATGCGACGCAAGCACATGATGTCTGGGCCTTCAATGAAGAGGCCTCCACTCCCACAACCCCATGATGGTGCTCACTCGGCCTGGCATGACTTGGCCAGACAGGTAAGAGCAGAATGTCTCTTTACAAGTTTTGTGTTTCTTTTTTTTATTGGATATTTTTTAAATTTACATTTCAAATGGTAACCCCTTTCTCGGTTTCCCCTCCCCCAGAAACATCTATCCAATACCCCCTCCCCCTGCTTCTATGAGGGTGCTTCCCCACCCACCCACCTATGCACCCTGCCTCTCTGCCATCGAATTCTCCTACACTGGGGCATCGAGCCTTCACCGGACCAAGGGCCTCTCCTCCCGTTGATGCCCACCAAGGCTATCCTCTGCTACATATGAAGCTGGAGCCATGGGTCCCTCCATGTGTACTCCTTGGTTGGTGATTTAGTCCATGGGCACTCTGGTTTGTCTGGTTGGTTGGCTATTAACCCAAAAGCTCATATCCAAGATACAATTCACAAACCACATTAAGCTCTAGAAGAAGGAAGACCAAAGTGTGGGTGCTTCAGTTCTTCTTAGAAAGGAGAGCAAAATATTCATGGGAGCAAATACAGAGAAAAAGTATGGAGCAGAGACTGAAAGAAAGTAAGAGACTGCCCCACCTGGGTATACATCCCATATACAGTCACCAAACTCAGACATTATTGTGGATGCAAAGAAGTGCTTGCTGACTTGATATGGCTGTCTCCTGAGAGGCTCTACCAGAGCCTGACAAACACAGAGATGGATGCTTGCAGCAAACCATTTGACTGAGCAAGAGGTCCCCAATGGAGGAGTTACAGAAAAGACTGAAGGAGATGAAGAGGTGTACAACACCATAGGAAGAACAACAGTTTTGTGTTCCTTGTCCTTTTTCACCCAGAAGATCTCAGTCCTGGCCCTTAGTGTTTTCTGGTTGCATGACAAGGAAATGTCCCTTCCTAATGGAGAGAATAGTTTTGGAGGGAGAAGTGATATAAAAAAAGCATGGTTGTTATTTATATTTTGAAATGTGAAAATAAAGTTGTCAGTTGTTTTAGTTAAAGCACAGACCCCAGTTGAGGGATAAGGCCACCCACATATCTCAACATTTTTAACCCAGAAATGTTCCTGTCTAGTGGAAAGACAGGGACAAAAAATAGAACAGAGACCGAAGAAAAGGTCATCCAGAGACCTCCCCCATCTAGGGCTCCATACCATCTGCAGACAGCAAACCCCCATATTATTTCTGACACCAAGAAGACCTTGCTGACAGAAGTCTAATATGGCTGTTTCTGAGGGGGTCTACCAGCACCTGACCAATACAGATGCAGATACTCACAGACCCCCATTGGAATGAGCCAGGGTACCCCTATGGAAGAGCTATGGGAAGGACTGAAGGAGCCGAAGGGGATTTCAACCCGACAGGAAAAAGAATATCAATAACTGGACCACCCAGCGCTCCAACGGACTAAACCACCAACCAAAGAATATATACATAGAGGGATCCATGGCTCCAGATACACATGTAGCAGAGGATGGCCTTATCTGACATCAGTGGAAGGGGAGGCCCTTGGTCCTGTGGAAGCTTTATTCCCCAGCCAAGGGGGTTGCTAGGATGGTGAGGCAGGAGTGGTTGGAAGAGTACCCTCATAGAGGCAAAGGGGAAGGATGAGAAGGGAGATGGGATGACAGGGTTTGCGGTGGGGTAACCGGGAAGAGGCATATCATTTCAAAAATAAACGAATAAAATGATTAATAAAAAAGAAAATAAAAATCCCAAAAGGAAAAAAAGAAGAAAGATATTTATTTGTTATTTATTTATGGGTGGACCCACAGAGATAAGAAGGGGAACGTTGGAACTCTTGGACTTTGTCTTGCCAGAAGTTGTTAGCAATCTGAACTGAGTGGTGGGAAGGAAACTTTGGTCCCCTGGAAGAGCAGCAGCATTCTTAAACAATGAGCCGTATTTCAAGTCCCTAATTTTTTTTTTACTTGAATAGTCATATGAATGCTGAAAAATGTTTTGCATGAAGTATTTCATGAAGATTCCTAGAGTTAAATTAGACAATTTCAGAGTTCTTGTTTTAATTTTTCAATGATAGAGACAGGTTACAAAATATTTAGCTGAATTGGTTTTGAGTTGTGGTAAATACATGGGTTTATAATGACTAATGCTTGAATTAAATGAAAAATTGTATATGCCTTTATATCACAGTCAACTCAATAATATTTGATCTTTGGAGGGCAAGCACACATGTGCTCTGCTCAAATATTAAAAGTCTGAGGTGAATTCACTATTTAAAAGAAATAGAATTCTGTTTTTGTTTTTGCCTATGGGTGTTTATGTCACAGCACAATGTAGAAAGACATTGATATTTCCTTTGATATTTGGGCATAAAAGGCAAAAACATTGAAAAATATTGCTCTGAAAACAGTAAAGAAATCTTTTATGGCTTTTGTGGGGAGTTGGAGTGTTTGGACGTGGGTGGGTAGCCTGGAGAAAGTGAATCTTTCTTTCCACTATAAGTGTTCAGACCTTCGCATTCCATTTCCTACACTCTTGTCTTCCATTCTGTGTTTAGTGTGTTGTAAACATGATGGTGGAAGTTTAGACTCTTACCTAGACCTGAGCCTACTTGAAAATTCTTCTGAAATCTCTAGTATGCTTTCTCCCATGCATCATACTGAGGATGTATTAAAGCCTCTCACTCGGAACTGTTTTAAGCTGGAGAGTGGAGGAATCTCTTCTGCTCTCCTCTGACACATTTATGTGTTCCTCTGAGGGTGATAGCTGGGACACTTTTTTTTTCCTTTTCTGTTTCCCTCACTTTTCTTTATATGCCAATTAAAAATAAAATCCACAGTTGAAAACTGTCACTTGGTACACGAGGCACTGACACTATTTCCCTATTGAATGTGGGCTCTTGAGTCATTCTTCTCAGCTGAATTCTGATCTGAAGAAGAAAACAATCTCTGTTGATTCTTTGCTACCTTTTGTGAGCTAGGCAGCATTCAGTTATGCCAAGGGTGTTCAAAAATATATCATCAATTATCAACACATAACTTTATTTGGGGGTACAAATGAATATTTGGAGACCTAATCTCATTTTATGATGTCTATAGATCACTGTATCTGTTCATTTAAATGATTAGTCCGGGGATAATAAATTAAATGACTCAAATTTGGAAATTAATATCAAACAAAGTAATTGCTTAGAGCTAGAGTAATTAGGAAAAATTCAGAGATAAAAATTAAGGAGTATCCTTGAAAGATAAAAATTTTCATCTCGAGACTAATGGCACAAAGAAAACATGGGAGGAGGGCTGATTAGATTGAAATTCAGTGTGTATGAGGAAATTAGTCTAATTCTAAATCACATAGCAGCAAAACATTCAAAAAGGACCTGCGTTTGTGAAGATCACTATTTGCTTCTCATGCCCAGAGTAGTGATTTTGCTATGTCAGGCTCTCAAATTAGCACTTGAGTGCACGAACAGGAAAGGTGTGAAGGGTAATGTCTGTCTCCTGACTACCTATAGATACATGTTTAGTTTGGAACAGAGGTTTTGAAGTCATTCTATTCAACTGACCACTTGACTGTCTTCCCAGTAGTCAGATATATTCATGACTTGATGTCTAATTCCCTTCTCCCCTGCAGCTTACAGCATCTAGCATATAAAGTCATTTTGCTGTAATAAGAATCATATACAAACTTTTGTTTTCTTCTATCAGACTTTTAAGTGTAAGGGGTGACTAACATGAGGAGTTTGGAGTAAAATTTTAAAGAAGGTGAAAATATCTAGGGAAAAAAATGTTCCACAAACCCTGACATCTTCTCTTGTTCTGTGCTTCACATGCATTCTCATACCACAGACGTGCCTAAGAGTCATACTGTCATGTCAAATGAGAGAGTTTGTTAGTCAGAAAAGGTCCATACTTTGCACTTACTGCTGTCATGACCCATGTCTAAATATCGTTCTTAAGGAGGTGTAGCACCAGCTTTGAGAGTCTGCAATTTAGGTGGAAGAGTCAGAAAAAAATCTACTTGGCTTTATTTTTCTAAAAGTTTGACAATACCATAGGAAAACGAGTACAATAGTCACACCTATTCTTCCATCCTTGAGTCTGTTCACTTCAACCGTCTATTACAGGACTACCAGATGAATGATTGCAAAGCAAGTTTGGTAACGTTACCCGCATTTACAAATCCCTCATCATATGTCTATGGCTTTGACCATAATATTAAGTCATCAGAATAAAATAACAAAAGAATACAGGTACTCACAAATCCTCTTTTTCTTTCCTTTTAAAAATGAATATACATCGAGTGCTTATTATGCCTTCAATCTGTTGCTTGATATTCATCTACTCATTCTTCAAATCTCACCCATACTTCACCTATGTGTCTCCCCTTTCTCCAACACGCAGGTTGGAAGAACATACTATATTTCCACGTACCATTTTGCATTACTTTTTCCTCTTTTGTAGCTCTTGAGTGAAGTTACTTTGTCTAAAATAAAATCTGTATTTTATACCATTAAATTGTACAATGCCTTCTCCATCCAGGTCTTTAAAAAAATTGTGTGTGTGTATGTGAGGTCAGAGGACAGCTTTGTGAGATTGTTTTTCTCCTTACAGTTTAAATGGGTTTCAGGGATGGAATTCAGGTTGTCAAAAGTGCATCATCAGGCAGGAAATGCTCTCTTGCCAGCCCCACACAGTACCCCTTTTAGTAGGCATGGATCTCTTAGTTCAGAAGCAGCCACCATTTCCTGATTGAATCTTATTTTTCAGGTGATTACTTTTAGGATGGTAATTTAATTTATTCCCTTGACAAACATTTCTGAAGGAACTGTTAGGTGACGCTTTTTATAGTGCCACATTTCCTAGCTACTTTCTTGAGCATCAATAGCACTGAAGAAATGGAAGCTGGGTGATGTTGTCATCTTACATTTCCCAAGTGGCATACATGTTTTTCAAATTCAGATTTATGTGAGTTGAAAGCTCATGCTCTCTTTTATTTAGTGTCATAATTTTTCCTCTAGGATAGGGCATGACTTTCTTTACATCTTATGTCTTATATAGGAAATAAAAGTATATTACAACTTGCATTTCATAATAACAAAATTCTTAGGACTTTAAACTTACTGATCACTCAATCACAATGAGCACACGGTTTGAAATCTATCCTGAGTCAGGATGTGAATGACTAAAATCTGGCACTTAGGATTTTATTTTCTAGTTGTTAATAAATGATTAGATGGAAAATACTTCTCTAATGGGAGTCTGTAGGGAATGGGTTTTTCTACATGTTTCCTATCCATCTCAGAAATTTTATATGAATACAGAAGATGATTTGATGCTGACTATGCTCTGGAAACAAAGATACATGAGTATGGGCTAAGAAAAATGGAGAAGAGAGTGAAATTGTGGTTATCACTAGTGATTTTTTTTTCTTCTGCAGATTAAAGATGACTGCAAATTCTTCACATTCCTCCCAAAGAAAAATGGGATTGGTTTCTTCTTTCACTGATTTTTGGGAGGAAGAAGTGACTGCTCTGAAAGAATTATTGGGAAGTGAAATATGCTAATTCCAAGACCTGGGCTTTAACAAATTTGTAATTATTATTTTTGTCTACTGGAGTTATCAATCTCAGGGTAGACACCCAACATGGTGTACATAGAATAAGAAGAACTATGCAGCTATGTGGAGGGAGAGAACCACCCACTCATTGTAGTTTAACTCTCCTTGTAGTTTCTTGTGAATAGTGTATCTCTACTCTTAGGTTAGCCCAGTCCCCACCTTAATACAATTGTATGAAGGCAACTGATCCTCTCTTCTGGAGCAAAGGAACTAGCCAGAATAACTCTTCTTGGGTGCTGGTGCTATAGTAAGCCCTTTGAATACTCATGTCTAGTCATCAATTAATAATTACCTTATTCTACATCTATTACGGGAATCACTAAGGTATGTTAGACACACCTCAATGTTCTTTTCTTAGGTAGTAATACTTCTAGAATGCATACACTAGCTAAAGCATGAGATCTTGTATACCTATATGTTTTTTTTATTTTTTTAAATTAAAATATTTTCTATTTATTTAATCACTGTCTCTATCTTTCTGTCTCTCTGTCTCTCTCTGTCTCTCTCTCTCTTTCCCCCTCCCTCTCTCTGTCTCTTTCTCTCTCCCTCTCTCTCTCTCTCTCCCTCCCCCTCCCTCTCTCTCTCTCTCGTGTGTCTGCATGCATCATGTACACATGTGTATGTGGTAATCATGGAACAACTTTTCTAGAATTGATTCTAACCTTTCACTATATGCGTTCCATTAGTATAACTCAGGATCTCAGCTTTGGAGGAAGGAAATATCATTACCCACTAAGCAATCTTTCAAGCCCTTGGTTTTTTGTTGTTCAGGTTTTGTTTTATTTTATAATCATTGTCCAGAACTGAGTCGTATATATCACAAAGAAAAATTTCAAGACAGAAACAGATTTATATGTATTTCTTACAAATCATTTTATTGTGCCTTGTATGAGTTATTTTCCATATCATGTTATTATTTTCCATTGTAGAAACTGAGGCATAGATATTAGATTACCTTTCTAGGATTACCTCAATTAGATTCTCAAAATTCTATACTTTTTTGTTTATCATTCCAAACTCACTTTTAATATTGGTATTTACTTAATATATGTCATGTTAGGAAAATGATAAGTTCCAAATGGTCAGAGAATGTGTCTGTCCTTTTAAATATTCTATACACCCCTAATCTAGTCAAGAGAAAACACACAGTGCTAGTTGAATGAACAAAGTCATAGGGCATGGTACAACTCGGAATGAAATTCAGTTCTTATGGCTCAGTCATTAAGTGTGTTTCTATAACACCCATGAGGGATGTGAGAGAATGTATTTCTGTAGAATGACAGTGTGAACATAGGAACATCCATCATGCCCTCTTCTCAGGCATACCCACAAGAGCATATCCTTGTGTGAGAAATATATTTGTTGAAACATCTCAATGGTAATTCTGATAAATCTGTTGAGGACACAAACTACATACTATTATCTTTCCCTAAATCACATTGTTCTATATAAAGAAAACATTCTGAAAAAGAAGAGTGTTTAATTTTGAAATTAAGAGAATGATAATGTTAAAAAAAAGGATGAAAAAGCAAGTCAGAAAATAGGAGCCTTGAGATGAGATCAATTTTTATATTGATAATTTGTGTCTTTGTGTGAAAAAATAGTTTCAGGAAATACACATATTCACATACTTCATTGAAAACGTTGTGCACTGATTTGCAAAATGAGATATTTTCACCAACTAGACAGGATTTAATAGGCAAGTAATGGTGTGCTATGTATCCACAGTCAAATCAGAACATCTCAGAAGTGGTCATGCATACTGTTTCAACTGTAACTGAGAACAGAAACAAGATCAGATTATCCTAGAGGATTTTGGAAAAAGGGTAAACTTTTGATACACAGGTAGCCCTCCAAAAACTCATTAAAGACTGATTTTTTTCTTTAGTCTAAAATAGCCATCCTATGAATAGAGCCACTCCTCTAGAGAAGTTGCATCAAGAATCATAAGGATGGTCCATGATCACAAGAAGAACTGAAGCATACTCTTTATTATGTTAGGGAAACTGAAAAATACTTCTTTCTCATGTAACATTTAACTGATAGCAATATTTGAAAAGTCACAAAATTAGCAAAAAATTTTAAAATTCTGTCTTAGTCAAATACTATTAATATTTTTTCTTTTCTCTTTCTCTCTTCTTCCCATGTTGAGCCAAAATATATCTTCTTAAAGCTACATCCCGTGAAGATGCAACCTTACATATAGTATCTCACTGTATGTGACACACTTGTAATTTTCTTTAATAATGTTAAAGGCTTCATTGATACAAGGATTTTAAAGCACAGCATATTGCAAATGGCTGAACACAGATCCAGAAATGTGTTTCTGGATTAAGAAATTAAGAAATTCCATGTGTGCTATAGTATTGGTACAAATTTATAAGAAATAAAATACACATAAAAGGGTGTGTTAAAAACTTTCTAAGTCCTCATCATCAAGGGGTTAGCTCATGATCTGTTGTTAGAAGTTGTATTCATTGTGATCATTCTAGAAACTGCTGTTTTCTTTTCTGTTTCTCTTTCATATAATTTACATTTACATATGATGCTGGTTTATGCAAATACATTTGTTTACTTGAAAAACTGCTTAAAAATCCTTATCCTTGAAACATCCAGGAATGAATGGCACTCAAAGGTATTTGTATTCAACTCACTGACATGTACTTCCTGGCCTGCATCTTCCAGGGTACTGTCTCCTGTTAAGAACTTGGGCTAGAGACACTTAATACTCTGGATCCTAATACCACTTGTGTGCCTAACTTTTATTTTCATTCAATCTCTCTCTCTCTCTCTCTCTCTCTCTCTCTCTCTCTCTCTCTCTCTCTCTCTCTCTCT
>NW_021620876.1:6417319-6429014 GCF_004785775.1 Grammomys surdaster
TCTCTCTCTCTCTCTCTCTCTCTCTCTCTCTCTCTCTCTCTCTCTCTGTGTGTGTGTGTGTGTGTGTGTTTGTGCACGCACACATATACTGAGGCTCATTCATACAGTAGGATGGGATACAGGAAATATATATATGTGTGTGTGTGTGTGTGTGTGTGTGTGTGTGTGTTACTTTTAGTCAGGAAAAATACTTTCTCAGCATCTGGCAGATAGTATTGAGCCTGTCATCTAATTCCCACTTACTCCGCTCAAACCACCCCCATCATTGGTAACTCTATGAAGAGATGGTCTGAAGTTTTGCATTCTATGATCTTGTAAACATTTTATTTTTAACATTATGGTAATAATGGCCACAAAGCATATTTTCTTATCTATTTAACATTTTATTGTGCACTAAACATCTTTTTACTTTTGACAAACTTAGAATTCATTTCCAGTTTTGCTTTTGAGCAAATGATGCATAAGTTAATGTCAAATAGAAGAAAAATAAAGTTATACCAGCACTTTTAAATATTCTGTGGACATACTATTCAAATATGTATAAAATTTCATACACAGCATTTATATATGTGCAAAATCTCATCACTTTGTATGTTGCAATTTGCTCTACAAAGGTGAGACTTAGGTCATTTTAGCAATATTTTCTATTATTTAAATCTTAAGTGACAATTATTTAATTATTATTAGTAATTATTTAATTATTATTATTTAAATTTTAAGTGACAATTTTGGCTTACAGAAATACATCATAGGGATTAAACCATATGCAAAAGTAAAATAAAAAGCAATAGTATTAAAACAAGAAGGTGTAAATATACCATTGTATAACTCTGATACCAAGTATAAAAGACTATTAAGTCACTCGGAGTAACACTGTCAAATCATACAGAAGGGTATATGTTATATACATAATTAAAATATCCAGGTGTATGACTAAAGGCTAACAAAAGGAGAAATGGATACACTTTATATAACCAACTAGTACAAAATACAAAGATGAGAGGAGGTGCAGAGAGAGAAAAATAATAGGTGGCAGAAAGAACCCAGATGCTGATAGTTGAAGCCTGATTCTATCAGTAACTCACTAAATATGCCTTATCCAAACATGCATATTTGAAAAGGAGTTGAGCCTGTTTGCTAGAAGAGGAGAGGTCCTAATGTACTTTGTTATGGACTGTAGAAGAAAGTTTGGAAAACACAGCAAAAATGATCACCCATTTATTATATTGCTGTATCACCATCATCACAGCATGAGTTCTTTCTCCTGAGAATTTTCTTTCATGTTTTAACTTTTTATTCTTCTCTCATATATTACATCCTGACTGCTATTTTTCCTTCCTCTTCTCCCAGCCCCTCTCCTCCACCTTCCCTCTCTACTAGACCCATTCCCCCTCCTTTTCCCTTCAAAAAAGGCCAGACCTCCCAGCGACATCAACCAAATATGCCACATCAAGTTGCAGTGAGACTGGGCACCTCCCCTCATATTAAGGCTAGACAAGACAATCCAGTAAGAGGGAAAGGGTCCCAAAAGCAGGCAAAAGAGTCAGAGATAGGCCTTGCTCCCACTGCTAGGAGACCCACAAGAACACCAAGCTATACAGCCACAACATATATGTAAAGAGCCTAAGTCAGACCCATTCAGGCTTTCTAATTATTACTTCAGTCTCTGTGAGTCTGTATGAGCCCAGTTTGGTTGATTTTGTGGGCTTTCTTTTGCTGTCCTTGACTCCTCTTGTTTCTAAAATCCTTCTTCCTCCCACCCCCCCTTCAGCAGGATTCCGAGAACTCTGCCTAATGTTTGGCTGTGGGCCTCTGCATCTGCTCCCATCACTTGCTGAATGAAACTTCTCTGATGACAATTATGCTAGAATTATGATATTCTCTGGTCTACGAGTGTAGTACAGTATCATTAGGAATAATTATATTGACTTTTTTTCTGGTTATGTTTGGGTCTATCTTAGGTCTCTAGGCTATCTAGTCTTTGGTCCTGGCCCTACAGACATAGTCAGGGATGGGGTTCCTCTCATTGCATGACTTTCATGCTGGACCACTCACTGGTTGGATAATGCTACAATTTCTGTTCCTCTCATTGCTTGGATCTCAAGCTGGACCACTCACTGGTTGGATAATGCTCCAATTTCTGTTCCATCTTTACCCTTGCACATCTTGCAAGAAGGACAAATTGCAGGTAAATGATTTTGTGGCTGGATTGGTGTCACAATCACTCCAATGGAAGCCTTGCCTTTTTGCAAAAGATTCAGGTTCTACATCCCCTATTACTAGGAGTCTTACCTAAATTCACCTTCATAGATTCTTTGGAGTTTCCATTGCACTAGATTTCTAACTCATTCCCCAAACACCCCCAGTCTAACAATTCTAGTTTCTCTTTCAGTAGTCTCTTCCTTCATCCTCAGCCTGAAGCATTTTCCAAAGGAAGTTTTGATTTGTTTCCATTTTAATGTGTGCAGCTTTCTCTCACGATTTTCTCTCTCTATTGGGTCCTGTTATAGGATTAAATTAAACCTCAATGCACTATGAGTGATTATTTACATATATGGACTCAGGAGGAAACTTTAAATGTAAGTCAAATAAAACTTTCTGATGTTGAACTGCATGCTAAGTAACAGGTCTCAACACAATAAAACTACCTAATTGTAAGATGTTAAAAATACCTTTTTTTTCAATACCTATCCATAGGTAAGAGACTTATCACAGTAGATGCTGATAATGCAAGGGTCCAGGTAACTACCTTATCTATCTATCTATCTATCTATCTATCTATCTATCTATCCATCCATTTATCTATCTATCTATCATCTATCCATCTATCTATCTGTTCATTCATACATTTCATTCATTTCATTTCTCTTTTCTTCATTTATTTTCTAGAATTGGAGATCAAAGCTTAGGCGTCCTATATGCTAGGCAAGCACTTCATCGTTTAGTTCAATCCCCAGATGTTACTACACATCCTCAAATACATGGCTATTTTGAACTGGATGTGATTTTCCTTAAAATTTTAGAAAGGTATTTAAGTTAATTCACTGTTTTTGGAGTTATCATGTGATGTCATTCATCCTTTAACTATGGAAATGTAAAATTACCAAAGACAAAAATTTCTGAGTCACAAACTACTGATCCCTCACCTTTGTTTGATGTTCTAAAAAGAAAACATACACACACACACACACACACACACAAACACACACAAGATGGATTTGGCTGGCCTAATACTGCCTGTGTTATTATGTTAATTTTGGTTCCCAAAACTGCTTACACAAGTGTCTGCATTCAAGACACTAAGGGTCCCTGCCCCTAGTTGGTTCAGATTGGTAAATAAAGATGTCAGCAGCCAATGGATGGGCAAGACAGGCAGAGGTAGAACCTTAAAATTCTGGGGCTTGAGAGAGAAAGCAAAGGAAGAAGAGAGTCACCATTAGAGAGGTGTAGGATGGACCAGCTATTTAGGAATATTTGGATAAGTGGCTCTAGTGGACACTTCTCTGATTGGGTCTGGAGTATGAGAGATGAAACATAGATTTTAAAGGATTTTAAATGGAATACCGGAGGGAAGTGTTTGCTAGCCTCAGGAAGGATTGGAAGTGCCCAGCTTTTGAGCTATCCAAAGTATATCAAAATTAAGAGGAGTGTGTGTGTGTGTGTGTGTGTGTGTGTGTGTCTTTCATTCTTAAATCCAGGTAGCATGAACAAGTCTGCACGTGCAACCCATCAGGAGCACAGAGTGGGCTAATTTGTAGCTACACACATACACACACACACACACACACACACAGGGGAGACAGAGAGAGAGAGAGAGAGAGAGAGAGAGAGAGAGAGAGAGAGAGAGAAACTTAGGCTTAGATTTATTTCTTTATTATGTAATTATTAACTGACTTTTTATTGAGTTAAATGAATATAAGTACATTTTTGAGAACTATCATTTGAACCCCATCAAATGTCAAATTTTACAAAAACAGATGTGTGGTATGACTTAGGAATATGCTTTAAAAAGTAATTTTTATGTAGTAGAAATAAGGTCTTAATTAGATGAAACAAATTTTAGAATTAAGATAATATGAAGACTTGAAATTATATAAAGGCTTGAGATCACCTTGATAGCTCTGGTAGGAAATGTAATTTTAAAAAGAGAGCCAGGTTTCATTTTAAACATCAATCCATATCTTTACTCCACATTTATTCAATATTTGGCTATAATTATTATATTATGTAAATATAATTGTTTTTTCTAATTAATTAGCTACTTTAAGAAATATTACAATGTAATAGCCTTTGGGGACTTTTGCTGTCGGAGTTCTGAAGTATTGTATTGATATGCTATGGTTTACTAGATAATTTCTACTTTAGTCTACTATAGGCTGTAAGTCAAGATTACTTACAGTTTTTTTATAAAAGCAATGTTTTCCTAAATGTGTTCTTTTCATGGCTCCTTTCTTGCTTTGATAAATAAGTTCTGACTACTGAAACCCTTTTATGATGTTTAATAGATTTAGATTAAGTCTTTTATATAGTCTTTCTCAAGTGTGACTTTTCAGATTTAAGTGATTGAATTGCTCCAGCTATGCCTTGTCATTCTCTGGTACCTGACTGTACCGTGATGGAAGGGATCTCTCGTTATCGCCTTCATTTTTCTGTATGTTGTTCCTTATATAGCTTTATAGTATTCTAAAGAATACATATGCTTTCTCTCCTTTGAGTTTTATGCTTACATTTGTGTTTTAATTTTATATACATTATATCATTAAAACTATTACAAGTGGTGAAACTTAAATGAATGACTACCTTGCGCAGATAAGTATAGAACTGAAGAATAGTTTGTAAGAACATGGGGTGGAAATTGTGATAGAGACTGTTAATGCCACAAAATGTATAAAATAGCTAGAAATTAATATAAAGTTTTTGACAGTCAGGTTCTTGGTGGAAATACTGTGATTTTGGAAGTGACTTGTTAATACTTGAGTTGAAATTAATACTAATAGGACAAAATGAGAGATCCATTTAGCTCATGGCAAGGAAAATATATACTCGTATGTGAGTATCTTCCTTCTAAGACCGTAAAATGATGTTTTTAATGAAATAAGTCCTGAAATTCATTTTATTCTTTGGGTTTTAATTACATTATGTTGACATCAATTTAAAACATTTAGCATACACTTCTGTAGATTTGCCTACATTTTTAAACCGTAACCTCCATAACTGAAGTGGAAATAGTATGATTTCAAAGGAAGGATTTCAGAAGTGGGGATTCTAGTTTAAAATATTGAAAAGGTGAAGACTGTATGAGCTTTATTTTTTCCAACTTTGGATTCATTAACAATGTAAACCTATGTGAGTTCCATTTAAAGAGTGCATTGGTATGGAGTAGAATAATGAGATATCTATTTTTATATAAGAAAGTAGTTACATTTGCAATTTTCAGTGATTTGTTTATTAAAACACTTCCTAGTTAAACATTATTATGGAATATTATTTTATGTTTTTTGGGAAAGTCAATAAAATTACTACTTCTCATACTTAAAATTAAAAGTAGAGATATTCGCGACACACAGTAAGGAGTTTTCTAGGAGTAACCTGTCAGGGTTAGGATTGAACACTAGCTGCTGGCATCTCCTTAATCTAGCAGTATTCCCATCTAGTAGTGTTCTGAGACACTACGTTGTTTCAAGAATGCCACTATCTCCATGCAGTGCTGGGACTTAGTACACAAGGACTAGACATATATTTCCCTTTTCTTTTTTTTTGTGCATGTAAAGACAGAAAGAAAGAATTGAGATACAGTTTGATATCCATGCTAATAAAAAACTAAACAACTGATTTACCTAGAGGTGTCATAAAAGTCAAATACCTAAAATAATTATAGAGGAAAACTATCTCAGTTCATTCTGCCTTCTTATTATACTTTGACCTGTGCCACAAATTAGTAAATAGAATAGTCAGACTCAGACTGGTTGTGTATACTTTGGAGAAACTGGTCATCTCTACTTATGTGTTATTTGTAAAGATAGCGAAATCATTACATCAGAGCTTTGCTGTCCTCAAAATAAGTACAGTAAGTCACAGTCTGGACCATCCCAAATGTTCACTCAATGGTAGTTATTTTAAACCTTATCATTATATATAAATGCTAGTTTTGTTGCATCATTAAAAGAAAGCAGCAGGAGGAATGATTAGCAACCATTCTACAAATACAAAGAAAGAAAGAAAGAAAGAAAGAAAGAAAGAAAGAAAGAAAGAAAGAGAGAAAGAAAGAAAGGTTGCTCTATAGGGGATTCTGTTTTTAAGTGTCAAAAGCTTGCCAACCATTGCTCTTTGCATCTCATCTGCATTTCTTTCTTTACATTTCATTGTCTTATATCATCTTACCTAGTGTGACAAAAAACAAAAAACAAACAAATAAAAAAAACCCTAAAAAAAAACCCCAAAACAAAAACCCAAAACCTTTGCTTAAAGTATTCAAACACCTGGATTTCTTTCTCTCAGCTTACATTAGAAAAACTTGGTAATTGAGTTTTCTTGTCTTTGTAGTACAAGACAATTCAGTACTATCCATCGCCCCATATGTTGTCATGGAGACACTCTATAGTGAAACACTTTTCCCATAAAAGAAAGTAGCTGTGAACATAATAACCCCTCCTTATTCATGATTGGCTTCAAAGAAAAAGCTTCATGTGGGCAAGGAATGAGAGCCTGGGTCATGTGACTCTGTCTGGTGTTGGGCACTGTGGGTCATGTAGAGTAGCTGATTGCTAAGTAATCATATAGTACTTGAATTGCTTAGGTGAATGTTCTCTCTACATTAGCTTGACTGTAGCTAGCATATGTATAGTCATTTCTAAATATTTCTAGTCTTCCACTAGTTATTAGGAAAAACATGACAATCTTTTACATGCTTTGCTACAATTGTCTGGAGAGTTATAACATGCTCTTTATACAAATAGATGAAGTTAATGAACACTGCACATAAACAAGTAAAACAAATGAAGCTCTGAAAGTGCTACACCTTATCTACATAGGACACTGCAAAGATTTCTCGTATTACTCTAGCATTCTAATTGTATTGTATGACCTTGTATTATAATTTTTCAGATATAGTTATTACCTTCTCTATTAATTTTGTTTCATTTAAGATTTTGACATCAGTGACTGCCTAATAATTTTCCTTACTCTCTGTCCTATGAACAACAGCAAAGAAATACTGAAAGATGCTCTTTTCCCACTATTAACCTCATGTTTGATAATTTGTTCTATTTTTTCTCAGTAGAGGGTTAAGCGCAGAAAAAAGTATTGTGTGGAAAATTGCCTGAAACTTCTTTAAAAATATTTACAAAAATGTTCTCTTTATTTTGTCATTTTAAGATACTTATCCTTGTTCTATTATTTTAAATCCTGCCATAGATAACAAATTAACACTACTAAACTATGTATTGGAAACTATGACACTGGAATTCATATGCATTTTCTACTAATTATTATTTGCAAGTACATGTCATAAGAAAGCATGAAACTAATCTATGTATAGACAAAACTTGAGATAATATTCATAAAAGGGGAAGAGGTTCGGTAAATTCATTTTCTACTGCATAGGATGATGCAAGGTAGAAATTTGTCTACTGTCTTATTCTCTGTCTTAATAAGAGCTTAGGTAGTTGAAAATAGAGATGGGAAATATTGAGGTGGAAAAGGCAAATCAGGGAGATAGATGAAGAGGAAAGAAAAGGAGAGAGGAAGGGGTGGGTTAGGGTTAATCAAACAGAAGTATATATAAAAAAGTCATATAGAAAGTGATTATCTGACAGGCAAGAAGGCTTAGTGAACATAGGCCTAACAATATGAATGCAAACTCTAGGACATACATGACAGAAGGAAATAATCAATTACCAAAAGCTGTTCTGTGACCTTCACATGTGCACCATGATGTATATATACCCCCACCAAACAAATACGCATATAATAAATACATGTGACAATATATGAATAAAAAATAAATTAAGCATGTTTTAAACCAACTTAAAATATAGCTTTATGTATATAGAGTGCATAAACATTACGTGTGAATATAATACATATCACATCTAATAGTTTAAAGAATGATTTCCTGCAAAGTCAGATAAAGCTGTTCCAATGATTCATGAGTTATTTGACTAATCCTGAGTACAAGATGTAAGAAACTTCTGAGTTGCTTGGCCATGGAGGCTCCAGAGCTGCTCAGAGCCATATGGGTTATTATATTGTTTAATTCCTCTTAGTTGCTGCCAGAACTAGATGATAAGACCCTATTCCTGAAGACAGCAGACAGTTCAATGGTAAGATACAAGGAAAACCACCACCACCACCACCACCACCACCACCACCGCCACCACCGCCACCACCACCACCACCACCACCACCAATGAACAGTTTCAACCTGAAATGGAGGCTTCCTTCTGATGGTTAGTTTTCATAGTTCCAGAAGGTGTAGGCTACAAAATTATGTAGGTTACAAATTGAGAGAAAGCAAAACAAGTATTGCCCAGGTGTAAATTCTGTTAATATCAAAGCTAATCTGCCAGGCAAAATGTGCCTAGTTGTGTGATAGTGTCACGCCTGCTATGGAAGTGTCCTAGTTAGTTTCTCTGTTACTTTGACCAATCACTGACTAAAAAACAATTTACAAGAGAAAAATACTTGTTTGGCTTAGACTTTCATGTCACAGTCCATCATCAAGGGAAGCCTGGGCAAAAGCTCAAGCCAGCAACCTGGGGGCAGGAACTGAAACAGAGTCCATGCTGCTAACTGGCTTGCTCTCCATGGCTTGCTCAGTTTGACTTCTTATACAACGCAAACCACCTGCCCAGAAGTGGCATCACCCTGTCTGGCCTGGATCCTCTCACATAAATTCTTAGTCAAGGAAATGCCTCATAGATATGCCCACAGCTCAATTTGATGGAGGCAGTGGCTCAATTCAAGTTGTTTCCACACAGAAGACTATAATTTCGATATAACTAGAAGAGGGAACAATGAATCACTCTCTGGATTTCAGACTCACCCCAGAAGAGAAAATCTATTTCTGGTACTGTAAGTTCTGATCAAAATCTCAAGTTAGGTAACAGGCTCTAAGAAGGAATCTACTGATGCTGTTTACCCAAATTGACATGATGTCAAACTACTTTTTAATTATATTCATATACAATGATGAATACTATTTGCAGTCTTTACCAGAGGCCTCTGTTTATTGTGAAAGTTGAATATAGTGAAACATGGCTACTCAAATTGCTGAGAAGTGAAGATTGACTCCTCATGTTATATCTAAGATATATTTGTCCACACCATCTTTCATTTTTTGTTTTATGACTTAACTATCAAATATCATACTTATCTGTGGCTTGTTCAAATAGATCCTTGGTAAAGACTGGTGATTGTGCTGGGTTTTTTGGGTTGTTCTTCTTTAACCATCATCAAATTTAGAACAATTTGTGTTGATACTAGGTCCACGTTCCATGTCATTAAAATAAATAAATAAATAAATAAATAAATAAATAGAAAAAGAAAGAAAGAAAGAAAGAAAGAAAGAAAGAAAGAAAGAAAGGAAGGAAGGAAGAAAGACGTGAAGATTGAGTCTTCAGTTGTAGGCAAGGCATTTATACCACCCAGTCTAAGGCTCAGGGATCACAGACCATGTGATTAAAAAATTTAAGAACAGAAAACAGAAGA
This sequence comes from Grammomys surdaster, assembly GCF_004785775.1. Classification (NCBI taxonomy): domain Eukaryota; kingdom Metazoa; phylum Chordata; class Mammalia; order Rodentia; family Muridae; genus Grammomys; species Grammomys surdaster. Next base: position 6,427,028 of record NW_021620876.1, read on the forward strand.
AATCCTGCAGAATGACGTCTTGTGGAAATGATAAAGCCACTTGGATAACCAACTAAAAGCAACTGCACCAAACTACACTGAACTTGAACAAGAGAAGGCTTGTCAATAGCCAATCACAGATTCAGGAGGCTGTCTTGTCCTACCTCCTGCAGATGTAGTGACATGATAGAGACTGGAGAGTAACTAACTGGCTTTAGTTAAGCCCACCAGGCTCCAATAGAGGGTTTCAAACCTACATAGACATACAGATTGCTCTGGTTTAACCTGCTGGATCTCAAAATAAAAACATGACTTTGGTGAATAGACTTGTAGTAAGGAGAAATTTATATTGAAGGGAGAATGATAAAAGAGGATCAAGACTGACAGTAATCAGAAAGCTTTGCATGCATGTATGAAAATTTTGAAGAATGAATTTAATAACAATATAGAAGAATGTTGTTATAAAAGTTATATGGAGTGATTTGGGGGAAATTTATAATTGATTTTTATTACATTTACATGTATTTCTCATTTAAGAATATTGCCTCAGACAAATAGTAACTACTAAAACCAATGACGTTCTTATTACAGGAATCTGAATAGTATTTTTAATAGATGAATGATCTCATTAGCTCGTTAAATGGGCTAAATTATTTTTCTTTCAAGTCAAAAATTTAACTTCTGTCAATTCTTAAATTTTTCACAATATAATAGCACTACTTTTATTGCATAAAATTAATATGCATATTAGATAAACCTAAGTCCAACAATATGCCTCCTGTGGAGTGTACCTTGATCCTGTAAAAAATATTGTAGAATGGGCTGAAGATTTCTTTAATCCATTTATAGCATTTTAACCTGGTAGATAAGATAAATGGAAAAAAAAAAAGATAGTGTTAAGAAAGCTGAAGAGCACATGTCTTGGAAATCAAGGGAATATTGGGACATGGGAAGTAGTCATGAATTTATACAGGACAGAACATATGGAATTTCAACTGTCATTCAAAACCGGAAGCCTAAGTCATATGATTTTCCATTTTTACCTCTATAATCTTTTGTAAAAATCAGAAATGATAAAAGGTAAAAAATTAAAATCATAATTGATTTTCTTTTCATTAAATAATTATTTGATGGTCAAATTTGGTTGCTTAATGAGAATTCTTTACTAATAAAAATAATCAAAATACTATGTATGCTAAAGGAAAAGAGGTCTATCAATTGGTTGTCTATATCTATGTATATCTATCTATCTATCTATCTATCTATCTATCTATCTATCATCTATCTATCTATCATCTATCTCTATATACAGAGAATACTGCTCAATTTTACCACGTAGTTTGTGAAAGTCATTAAATTTGAAAAGTTTATTTATAATATATATATGTGAGTGAGACACACAGACAATGCAATAGATTAAAAGAAAGGGTTCTAAAGAAACAGCAGTTTTCTTATTGATTCTGGGTCAATTTTAAATCATTAAAAAATAAAGTAAAACAAGACTCTCTTTAACTCCCAAATTGCTTCATTAACATAATCAAGAGACAATACTTCCTGGTAAAAAGCCATCTCCATTTGGCCAGATTTGCTATCTAGACAGGTGGTGAGGAATATTTACTCTAACACTTACATGGTGTGCAGCATATAGTGGTCAATTAGTCAGTGCCAACTGATAGCAGGTGTGAATAGTGCTGTGAAAATGAATGGCAAGTGAAGGGAGTCCTGCTGAGCACGGCTTGACCAGAAGAAAATGCCATGTTCCCTTACATTAGTGCATCTGCTCTGCCCTATATGTCTGAATAATTGAAAATTAATGCATGGAAACCTAGCATAGTCTCATATAAGTATATGATGTATATGATATATATGATGTATATGATATATATGTATATGATGTATATGTATGTGTATCTGTGTGTACATGTGCATGTGTATGTGCATATGTATACATATACAAATATACATATACACATATATACATATATACACATATACACATATATACACA
>NW_021620876.1:6429024-6439274 GCF_004785775.1 Grammomys surdaster
ATATATACACATATACACATATATACACATATACACATATATACATACATATACATATATACATATATACAAATATGTTTGTGTATATGTATACATATATACATATATGCTTATGAACATTATAAACCCTCTAATGTGTTCCACTAAATGTTTCCCTCTAAACCTTATGAATATAGTCAAGAATTTTCCCTTTAAAATTCTTGCTCCTTTAGCTCATCCCTCTCTCACCTTCAGAGTGTCAGCCATGAAAATATAAAACACATAATAGTACTATGTATTTAGCTATTTCATCAATGGTATCTATTGTCTTTTGAGTCACTGAATTTTAAGACATTCTATTATACTAGAAATAGTACTTTAACTCAAAATGTTGCTTATATTATGGCAAATTTGTAACTTCATGTAACATGTATAAAGAGACTATCCATTCTACAAATAAGTGTTTGACTTGGTTATAGTTCTTTTTTTTATTGGATTCTTTTGCCATTTCCCTACTGCCATAAACATGTCCCTGAATAATCAACTTTATCACACAAGAATGTTTGCCTTCCCTTTTTAAAATTAGAAAGCTGGCTGGCTTATAATGAATCCTAAATAAATGCATGTAAGCATTAGTGTTGAGATACAAATCAGTGCAACAAACAAAAACTTTGCATATCTTCCTGAATATCCACATACAAGTATATATATATGCAGTGTTCAAGACTCTCAAGACTCTGCTCCCTGTCTTAAGATGTCTTATAATATTATAGCAGAATACTTGAGACTGGTTAATTAATAACAAACAGATATATAATTCTTACAGGGTATATCTTACGAACTGCAAGATTATAGAGCTCAAAACTTTCAGGGCCTTTTTTTCTTTATCAATCTTTGGTAGAAGAAAGATAAAGATAGATAGATGTATAATACATACATATATATATATATACATATATATGTATATATAATATGTGCATATATATATGATAGATGATAGATAGATAGATAGATAGATAGATAGATAGATAGATAGATAGATGAAAGATAGATGCTCCACCTCAAAGTAAATTGACCAATTTAAGGCTGAACCCTAACAACCTAATCAGTTATTAAATCTCTGCTCTCTATACTGTTGCTCTGATAGTTTAAGTTTGGAGAAACACATATAAACTCCCCAAATTCTGGCACTAGTTCCTCAAATTCATATCTGCCTTACATCTATGTTATCTTTACTTTATTCCTACAGTCACAAAGTCTCAACTCATTCCAGCCCCAATTCCTATGTCTACATACAGACTCTTCTTCCAGTTGGTTGCAGACAAGATTGAAGACATGAATCATCCCGATCCAAAGCCCCTCGTATCTGTAAACTTTTGAAACCAAATAAATACTCTAAACTTATTTGTACTACTGCTAAAGAAAGCAGAAGTAGGCAAGAAAAATGGTGCAAAATACTTTCCTAAAGTCCAAAACTCAAAAAGGAAAAGTCTATTAAATCTTAAATCTGTAAAATACCTCTCTTTGACTTCATCTTCCTCATCTTGGATACTCTGTAATATGTCTTGTGCCTCCAAGATGCTCATATTTTTGTGGACTTAACCTACTCATAAATTCTCATGAGTTTAAAAATTGAGCCCTTGGTTTTCCAAGATAGCAGTTACATACTAATAGCTTTGTTTCTGGGGTTAGTGTGGAGGCCCTGACACAGTGGATCTATGAGAAATTTGCCTTACTAAAATTTTTCTAGGACAGCTACATTTTCACAGATATCTTAGTTTATCATCCTGTTAAAATTATTTTCAGCTTAATATTTTATTTTGACTTATTCTTTTAAAATTTTATACATGTATACTGTGTACCTGAATCATATTTATGCCTTGGTCCCCACCTTAAGACCCATTAAGGACCTTCCCATTAAACCTTTTCTCTCTCTCTCTCTCTCTCTCTCTCTCTCTTTCCTTTCTTCCTCCCTATCTCCCTCCCTCCCTCCCTCCCTCTTTCCCCCCTCCCTCCTTTTTCCCTTCTTTCCTTCCTTCCCTCTTATTTCACTGAATTAAATCATCACTTCCTATATGCACAAGCACATGGAATTATATATTGTAGTATGGATAAACTTCTAGTAGACACACGTCTAAAGAAAATCCACTCTCAGTAGCTCCGATGTCATTGATGAACTGCCTAAATCTCCTGAGCTGTGAATATATCGTCAGGAGCCATTCCCCCACTCCATGCTAAAATTTTTAATTAACTTTCTCTTGTGCAGGTCTTGTGTAGGTAACTATAGCTGCTGTGTGTGCATGTGTACAACATTACATGTCATATGCTGAGGCCATTATTTCATATCTACCTCTATCTCTATATCTATCTGTCTATCTATCTATCTATCTATCTATCTATCTATCTATCTATCTATCTATCTATCTATCTCCCATCTACATCTTATACATCTTAGCACTCACAGTTGCTTATTATCAGTACTTAGAACAGCAATGAATCTCTGCAATAACCACCATGCCCTGAAATATGATGCTTCTTTGATCCAGACTTGGAGCAGTGCAAATTTTATGGCAATAGGCATAAATATTTAGGTGGTATTTTGATAAAATGACCATCAGTATGTTCTCCTGTAGGGCATATGGCTTATGTAGCCATGGTTTTTGCCCTCGTTTACAATATTAGACATGAATTCCTTTCCGTGGAGCAGTCCTCACATCAAATCAAGAATGCTGTTGGTTACTCTCATGAACAACTTCACTCATGCTACTGTGTCACTTATGGATACATATTGTGTTGCAAATAGAAATTGTACCATGTAAGATCTAGTGAAGTATAAGACAATTGATGTTTTTTCTCCACCAACAGCATGAATAATACATGTTCGCAGGGAGAGTTTACTCATCAGTTGAAGATTTATCTTTTTAAATCCTGCAACCAAAGACTGGTATAACAGAAATAGGGTAATATCATCTAGTTATAGTGGAAAGTCAAGAGCAATTACAATAGCCTTATTATTTGTGGTGCCTCCTCAGTCTCTTCAACTAGTATTTCTTCAGGAGGTAATCCATGCCTGGCACTGGGATTTTCATTTAGTAATTCATGTCTTCTTGAAGCACTGCTGTTGACTAATAGGAAGTACTTCTGTTACATTCTTTCCACAATGCCCTTAGACATGAATATATTTCTGTTTAACATATAATATAGTTGAAGCACATAGTAAAGAATGCCTTCACTCTAGTTTTGAAGTTTCCTCATTTCTCTTTGAGACACTGTGAAACTGCTTTTTGTATTTTTCTTCCTCCCAATATATGTTCATAAATATTTATTTAGATAATAGATAAAAAATTAGAAACTACTTGTCTCCTGAGTCTTCACTGGAATTCTTCCTAATACCCTGTTTATAGACATCTATACTTTTTCTTGTATGCTCCTATACACTGTTCCAACCTCCCCTTATTATCCAGTTCCTAAGTCATGCAGTTGGGTTTATTCTATCAACAGACTTTCTTCTCAGTACTAATTTTCTGCATAGGTGTGTTCTGAGATCCTTTAAAGAGTGGAGGAGAGCAGGCAGTTGATAGAGAGCAAAGATATGTACCTATAGTTCTGGAGGCTGGGGAGTTTCAAGTAAGAGGACTTGGATCTTTAAGTATATATCCTTATGTATGTTTGTATGTATATATGTATGTATGTATCTATCTATCTATCTATCTATCTATCTATCTATCTATCTATCTATCTAACAAGCATCTGTCTATTTATAGTTTAGTTAGGGTTACTTTTGGTGTGCTGAGACACTGTGACCAATAAGACGTGGGGATGAAAGAGTTTATTGGGCTTACATGTTCATATCACTGCTCATCATCAAAGCAAGTCAGGAAAGAAAATCAAATAGGACCAGAATCTTGAGACAAGAGACAATGCAGAGGACATGAAGGGGTGCTGCTTACTGGCTTACTCATCAAGGCCTACTTAGCTTACTTTCTTATAGAACCTAAGACCCCCCTGCTTACAGATGACACCCCACATAATTGGCTGAGCCTTCCTCCATCAATCACTAACTAAGAAAATGCCTTACAGCAGGATATTATGGGAGCATTCTTTTTAACTGAGATTTCCTTCTTTCAGGTGACTCTAGGTTGTGTCAAGCTGATACAAAACTAGCCAGGACATACATGCATACATGTATAAATAAATCAATACATCAATAAATCAATAAATATATTCACATGCACATACACACATATACATATATACATATATACATACATACATGCATACATACATATATACATACATACATACATACATACATACATTTCATTAGAAAATCACATTTGTCAGAGCCTCCAGAGTTATATATTTCTACTCCATTTTCAATTTATTGAAAATTAACTGCAGGCATATTTGCAAGGTGAGTGTAGGAAAAGAAAATGAATTTCTCAGTTTAATGTGATACAATATACTTTTTTCTGTAATGATTAGTCTTTCTCTTTCCTCTAAGTTAACAACATATTTCTTTTATTCTTTCACTAAAAGTTTTCTAAAAGTTCCTGATTTCACACTGATGTCTTTAATCCATCTGGCGTTATTAATTTTTTTTTATGTATGATGTGAAGTAGATACCCAATTTCCATTTTTCGCACCATTATCTAGAACTGTTTATTGTTTGGTGCAGCTCCTGCCTAATGACCTGGAATGTTGTCTTTATTATGCACTAAGCTTCATGTACTTGTGTCTGTGTCTCTATTTTCCTGTTCCTTTATTTACCTCTTAAAAATAGAAAAATCTTGCAGCCTCTCTGCTGCAATATTATATAGTAGGAACTCAGAGTATCTGTGGCAGACTAAAGAGGGCACCATGTGTTTTAATGTCTTCCTATCCAACAGAACATTCTATTTCCTTCTACAAGAAATTGGGCTACCCTGTGATTGTTCTGTCCAAACAAACAGGGATCCAGACATAGACTTGTGGACACTAAATGGATTCAGGAGTGATCTGAAGGATCCAGCTGCCTTGCAGAGAGGTCAACTAGTGAAGTCTTGATGATTATGTAAAGAAAAGGGGCCAGATGAATCCATTTTGCTGCTCATTCCAGTCAAGGTGCAAGGTATTACTGTGAAGCTATCTGGAAAGACAATTTAACATCCAGCTGAGTACCAGGGTGGTATGGCTTGGAGTCTGAAAAAACAAACCATAGTTATTATTGTGTTCTCGACACATTAGTCTGTTACTATGATCGTAGCTCTCAGTGACTTTCTTGCCTATGTGTGATCTTTTTCTGTGTTTGTATCACAGACAGTGAAATTGCTTAATCAACTCTCACAATTAGACCCTTCTAATAGTTTCTGGTGGATCTGCATCTCTGATTAAAACTTTATGGATGCAAAATTGAAGCCTTAGTTAGATTCTTAATCCATAACATTGAAGATCAATTAGTGCTAGATATGGTGGTGTACACTACTACATTTTCCATCCACGAGCCTTAAGCACGAAGATCCTGAGCTCGATACTAACTAGAACTTGACAGAGCCAGTTTCAAAAATACTGGTAAGAGATCCAGTTCAGTGATACAGCATCACTTGCCTAGCACATTTATGACCATGGGTTTAAAATTCTCAGTATTTCAGTTAAATTCAAATTAAATTAAAATTTACAATATTTAAATCTGCTTAGCCCATTGTCAATTACCAACTACGTGAGTAAAAAAAAATCTCTGGAAAATTATCTCTAGCTATTGGTAAGCAGTCCTCATGAAGCCTTGACTGTCTTTCTGACCTATAAACTTGAGGCATATTAAGTGACTATTGCTATAAGTCCTTATTCTTAGGAAATAGGGATATTGCTAACTCATCATAATCTTACACAAAAAGAGATTAAAAAAATAACAAACCCTGATAGTTACACTGGACATGAAAAAGCAGAGAATTCTTTAAAGGAAGAACATTCGGTAGATAGTTTAGCAGAAAAACTGTGAAGCTAAGCATGCTTGCACTGTGGTCCTCATCCTATCTTTTTAGTTATACTATTGGGTAAAATGTGTTCATTTCTTTATTTCTCTGTGTTCTGATTGCATCATATTAAAACGTGATACTGTAAAGCTCCTTTGAAGTGTGACAGTGTTAATTTTAGGCACTATGGCTGTCTAGCATCTGGAATGGCACTTCAAAGATAACACATCCCAGAGCTGTGATGCGTCCTTTCACCTTAAGACACATTTAGTCTAGATAGGATTTTTTATTAATCTGACATGGGAAAAAATTACCAATTTAAGATTTTTCTATCTTTCTTTTTAGGTTTTGAAATTGGTTATATGTTCTGGTTAGTTTTTGTCAACTTGACACAAACTAGAGTCACATTGAAAGAGAGAATCTTAATCGAGGAATTACTTCCTTTGAATTGGCTTCTAGGTGAGTCCATAAGGCATTTTTTTTAAAAAATTAATGACCAGATTGGAAGGGCCTAGTCCAATAGGCAGTGCCACCATGGGAAAAGTGGTCCTTAATTGTATAAGAAAGCAGATTGAGCAAGCATGGTGAGCAAGCCAGTAAGCAGCATTCCTTTATGGTCTCTGCTTTGGTTCCTGACTCCAGATTCCTGCTTTGAGTTCCTTCCCTGGCTTCATTTGATGATGGACCCCAGCCTGTAAACCAAGCCTTTTCTCTACAAGTTGTATGTGGTCATGATGTTTTGTCACAACCACAGAAAACAAACTAAGATATCTCACCATGGCAAATCCTTCTCACATAATTTATTATATATGTGGTAAATGTGCTTGCACACAGGTGTGTGCAGGGCATGTACATAGTTTATCTATTTTTCTTTACTATATTGTAACAAATACATAAAGGAAATAAATTTTTATTGGGCAATATGTGGTGATTTTGTACACGTATTCATTGTGTAATATTCAAACCAAGATAAAAACTGTCTTTGATACATATATTTTCTTTATATTATAAAATTAAAATACTCTTTTTTTGAACGTTTTGAAGTATACAGTAATTATCTTTTGTGAAACCTATATAAAATTATCACAATCTAAAGTTACTTTACCTTTCAATAGCACACCGGAATTTTGTTCAACTGATTCATTAATCAACATTTTTATCCTCTCTCTCTTATACTCCCAACCCTCAGTTAACCACTGTTCCACAATCAATCTTCAATGATATTAACTTCTTTATATTCCACAAAAAAACTCATACTGTCTTTCTGTTTCATTTCAATTAATTTTTTTCTTGACCCCCAGACCCAACCATAGTATAAAAAAATGTAGGATTGCATCTTTTTCTTTGAAAAAAGATGTATTTAATTTATTTCACATGCACAAGTATTTTAAAGCCTGCGTGTATGCTGCATGTATGTATGCACACCATATACATACCTGGTCAGAAGAGGGTACTGAATTCCATGGAACTGGAGTTATAGTTGTTTGTGGATACCATATTGGCACTAGGAATTGAACCAAGGTCCTCTGTAAGAGTAGCAGGACCTCTAAATTCTGACCATCTCTCCAGCCCTAGAATTTCATTTCTTTATGCTGAATAATATTCTATTGTTCATAAAACACTTATTTTTTTTTACTTAATATACAGATTAGTAGATCTACTCATGAAATTTTTATACTTACTTAGCTTTGGTTGTTTCTCTACCCCAGCCCGTCCTTGGATTTTTTCCTCCATCACCTCTTAAACTCTTCTATCCTCAGTATGTCCCTTCCTCAGTTATATCATATGCTTTCTATTACCCTCTTTCTTGCTCCTTTAAAGCCTCTGTTTCTCCTCACATCAATTTATTTCAACTTCCCTGATACACAAATGCACATGCACATGTACATGCACACACACTCAGCATAAGTTTACAAATATGAAAATTAGAAGATAATATTTTCATACAATAGAAATGGATGATTCTCATAGTCATTTCTGAACACCTAGTTTACACACATTTTTTTGACTCTTACTTGTAAGACTGAAATGAACAGGTCATTGCAGACATCTCTTCAATATAAAAATCTTATTTCCCATGGGCATTCTTAGTATCTGAAAGGCTGGGTGATATAGTATTTTTATGTTTAGAAACAGCTTCATATATTTTTTCTACAGTTGCTCCTTTATTCATTTCTCAAGGTACATGACAATTCCTGCTTTTAAATTTTATAACTTTCTTACATTTTATATTTTCAAGACTCAGTATCTTTTGTATTTCTAATAACAGCTATTTTAACTGTCATTAGGTGATATTTCATGTAGTTTTGATTTCATAGATTATCAGTTGTTGAACAATTATTTCATACTTCATCTAGCCACAAACACAGTATAAAAGCTCTTTTTACATCTAATTTTCTTTGATTTGATGAACATTTTTGTGTAGAATATGTAAGATATATTTGTATAAGATGGTTACACTCGACAAGTATGAACTTAAGTGATAACTGATTATAGTATTAAAGTGTTTCTCTGACTTTAATGATGTTAAACGTTTTTGTGTGCTTATCAGTTATTTTACATATTCTTTAATAGATAGTCTATTTAAGATTTTCTTCACTCACTTTGGGGGCTATTTGTAGTTCTATTATTGATAGATAGGTACTTTTATATATTCTGAAAAACTAGTTTTTTTTGGTATTTATGCTATGAACATTTTTTTCCAGTAAGTTCACTTGGCTATTTGTTAAGGTTTATCTCTTCTCTTTTTTTATTTATTTTTTTAAATCAAATCATAATTTTTACTTATTCACACAGGGGTTATAAACACAAAAAGGCAGGACATGGGGAAGTGGATGACGCTGGAGCATGAGTGTTCACGGGGAATACAGATATCTTTCAGAACAGGGTATCAGCTGGGTGAAGGTTCAAACATTTTGAAATTGAAATAAAGCTTAAAAATGTGAAAGATTATGCATTGTTAGAAATTATGTGCTCACCTTCTTTGGCATGTGTATGTGTGTTTGTGTGTGTGGTATTGCATAAGGGCAAGCATATGTGTGCTTACATTTTTACAAAAAGCATCCTAGCATCCTGTCTCTAATCTTCTAATCAAATCTTCACAACTCTTCCATAACAGAGACTCTTTGTACTATCTCCACAACCACTTCTTAAACTCAGTACTTAAAGGAGAGCATGTAAGAAGAGTCTATTTTATTTTAGATGTGCATCGTTGTAAGATCATACACTTTTCTCTTCATAAAACCAATGTCTCATATGGTTTCATTTTATGAATAAGTATCTAAAAGTAGAGCCAGAGAATGGCTTAGTGGGTTAATGTGCGTGCTACCAACCCCGGCTGTCAGAGTGATTCCCTTAAGTTGTCCTCTGATTTCCATACCATGTGCACGTACACATGCACAAACAATACACAAACTCACACATATTAAATAGAAAAGTAAAGTACTACAGATTATTCTATCTAGTTTTATGTTAGAAAATGGGTTTGAGTAAAACTCTTATATTTGTCTCAAAATACATTAGATATACAATGCATAAATGATTCTTTCATTGTGGTTTTAAGAAGTTTCTGTCTTGATTACACAGAGTGATGCATTTTTATGAGAATATCTCAACTTTCAAAATACTGAACTTTTGGTACGTTCTCACTTCAAAGTTAAACTAATACCCCTTGAGATCTTTTAAGACTATATAGTTACTATGTTACCCTACTGTGTACTAAGTCTGTTTAGGATTAACCTTTATCAGAACAATGAAACCAACTTCCTTGCCTTTGAATTTCCATGCAATCAGCTTTTACAATAATCAAAGGGAAAGCATAGCTTTAATCTTATATAATGAACTCATCCATGTTTTTGCCCTAGAGTAATTTATTTGAATATGTGTGTGATACTAGTTTGCTCAAAATAGCTGGCTCAAAATCCTCACCATATATGTTGAAAGCATTATGTAGATGTAGTCAACATAATATGTGTCTGCAGCCCTAGGTGCTTCTGAGTCTATTGAGATCAGTAACATGAATCCATCCACTATAATACTGTTAAAGATGTCCTTAAAGAAACCAGGCGGTGGTGGTATATGCCTTTAATCCCAGCACTTGGAAGACAGAGGCAGGTGGATTTCTGAGTTCCAGGACAGCCTGGTCTACAGAGAGCATTCCAGGACAGCCAGGGCTACACAGAGAAACCCTGTCTCGAAAAACCCAAAAACAAACAAACAAACAAACAAAAAAACAAACAAACATCTCTCATTCCTTTCATATACAATGTACAAAGCCCTTTATTTGGAACAAAGACAGTCATAACTCATTCTCTCTCTCTC
>NW_021620876.1:6439374-6491083 GCF_004785775.1 Grammomys surdaster
GAGAGAGAGAGAGAGAGAGAGAGAGAGAGAGAGAGAGAGAGAGAGAGGACATAGGTCAGTGACCTCAAATCACAGAGGAAAAATACATGGACAGAAAGAAGTAGAAAATTCAAAGTTGGGTTTCCTCTTGGTTAGATTAAGCATTGAGAAAATAGCTTTGTTTTTATTCCTTAATGTGACAATAGCATTACATTTCAGAATTAATTTCCTCAAACCAGTTTGTCTAATACAATAAAAAGTTGTGGCTAGGGCCTGAGCACAAAGCAAATCTCGGGCGGCAGCTCTGTACTCAACTTCACAAAACCCAGAGGAAGAGGGCCTCCCAGGAGCTTTAACTCGGGAAGGATCTCAGGTAAGGAGATAGCAACACCCACCCCAAACTGGGGGTAATTTGGACCCACTGGGACCCAGGAATTCACTCCTGGCCCGTAGCGAGGGTTCCTTCAGGTCTGGGCCCCGAGTGATCAGCAGATCCCGGGAGTCAGCTCTGCACCCAATCTCTCAGAAGTCAGAGGAAGCGGGGCTCCCACGAGCTCTAACCTAAGCAGTAGAGGAGTATCTTAGGCAAGGAGGCAGCAACACTTGCCCCAAAAAGGGAGTAACTGGGACCCATTGGGACCCAGGAATTCACTCCTGGCCCGGAGCACAGCCTCCTTCTGGTCTGGGCCCGAGCACTCAGCAGATCCCGGGAGTCAGCACTGCACTCAGTCTCACAGAACTCAAAGGAAGCGGGGCTCCCAGGAGCTCTAACCTGAGCAGTATCCTAAGCAAGGAGGCTGCAACACCTGCCCCAAACAGGGAGTAACTGGGACTCAGTAATTCACTCCTGGCCCGGAGCACAGGTTCCTTCCAGTCTCCACCTGAGCACCAAGTAATCTTGAGCCTCAGCTCTAACCCCAGCAGTAAAACCCATCCCAAACAGTTCTGACACACCCTAGATAATAGGAAAGACAGGCTCCAGTCAGAGAGTGCAGATAGCACAAAGGAGATCCAGATGGCGAAAGGCAAGCGCAAGAACACAAGCACCAGCAACTCAAGGCTCTTGCCATCATCAGAACCTAGTTCTCCCACGTTAGAAAGTCCTGTACTACACATATCACCAGGAAAGCATGAACCAGATCTAAAATCACTTCTAATGATGATGATAGCAGACTTTAAGAAGGACATAAATAACACTATCAAAAAATTTGAGAACACAGGTAAACAGGTAGAAGCCCTCAAAGAGGAAACACAAAAATCCCTTAAAGAATTATAAGAAAACAAAAACAAACAGGTGAAGGATTTGAACAAAACCACCCAGGATATAAAAATGGAAGTATAAACAATAAAGAAATCACATAGGGAGACTATCCTGGAGATAGAAAACCTAAGAAAGAAATCAGGAGTCATAGATGCAAGCATCACCAACAGAATAAAAGAAATAGAAGAAAGAATCTCAGGTGCAGAAGATACCATAGAAAGTATTGACACAACTGTCAAAGAAAACACAAAATGCAAAAAGTTATTAACACAAAACATCCAGGAAATCCAGGACACAATGAGAAGACCAAATCTAAGGATAATAGGTATAGAAGAGAGTGAAGATTCCCAATTTAAAGGGCCAATAAATATCTTAAACAAAATTATAGAAGAAAACATCCCTACCCTAAGGAATGAGAATAACCATGATCCCATAATCATACAAGAAGCCTAAGAATGCCAAACAGACTAGATCAGAAAAGAAATACCTCCCATCACATAATAGTCAAAACACAAAATGAACAAAACAAAGAAAGAATACTAAAAGCAGTAAGGGAAAAAGGCCAAGTAACATATAAAGGCAAACCTATGAGAATTACACCTGACTTCTCTCCAGACTCTATAAAAGCTAGAAGATCCTGGACAGATGTCATACAGACCCTAAGAGAACATAAATGCCAGCCCAGGCTACTATACCCAACAAAACTCTCAATTACCATAGATGGAGAAACCAAGATATTCCACGACAAAACCAAATTTACACAGTATCTTTCCACAAATTCAGCACTACAAAGGATAATAGCAGGAAAGCTTCAATACAAGGAGGGCAACTATACCCTAGAAAGAGCAAGAAAATAATCCTCCTCCAAAAAACCCAAAAGAAGATAACCACACATACAATGCCTCCATTATTAGCAAAAATGACAAGAAAAAACAACACCCTCTCCTTAATATCTCTTAACATCAATGGACTCAGTTCCTCAGTAAAAATGCATAGGCTAACTGATTGGATGCGCAAACAGGACCCAGCTTTTTGCTGCATACAGGAAACCCACCTCAGCCACAAAGACAGACACTACCTTAGAGTAAAAGGTTGGAAAACAATTTTTCATGCAGATGGCCATAAGAAACAAGCTGGAGTAGACATTCTAATGTCAAATAAAATTGACTTTCAACTTAAAGCTATCAAAAAGGATAAGGAAGGTCATTTCATACTTGCCAAAGGAAAAGTCAACCAACATGAACTGTCAATTCTGAATATCTATGTGCCAAATGCAAGAGCAACCACCTTCATAAAAGAAACCTTACTAAAGCTCAAAGCACACATTGCACCTCACACAATAATACTGGGAGACTTCAACACCCCACTCTCAGCAATGGATTGATCATGGAAACAGAAACTAAACAGAGATACAGTGAAACTAACAGAAGTTATGCACCAAATGGACCTAACAGATATCTATAGAACATTTCACCCTAAAGCAAAAGAATATACCTTTTTCTCAGCACCTCATGGTACCTTCTCCAAAGTAGACCATATAATTGGGCACAAAACAGGCCTCAATAGATTAAAAAAGATTGAAATAATCCCTTGCATCCTATCATATCACCATAGTCTAAGGCTGGTCTTCAATAATGACAAAGACAATGGAAAGCCCACATTCACATGGAAACTGAACAACACCCTACTCATTGATAATCTGGTCAGGGAAGAAATAAAGAACGAAATTAAAGACTTTTTAGAATTTAATGAAAATGATGACACATCATACCAAAATCTATGGGATACAATGAAAGCATTGCTAAGAGGAAAGTTCATAGCTCTAAGTGCATACAAAAAGAAACTGGAGGGAACTTACACTATCAGCTTGACAGCACACCTGAAAGCCCTAGAACAAAAAGAAGCTAATACATCCAAGTGGAGTAGAAGGCAGGAAATAATCAAACTCAAACCTGAAATCAACCAAATAGAAACAAAAAGAACTATATAAAGAATTAAAACCAGGAGCTGGTTCTTTGAGAAAATCAACAAGATAGATAAACCCTTAGCCAGACTAATCAGAGGACAGAGAGACAGTAACCAAATTAATAAAATCAGAACTGAAAAGGGTGACATAACAACAGAAACCGAGGAAATTAAAAAAATCATCAGATCCTACTACAAAAGCCTATACTCAACAAAATTGGAAAATTTGGATGAAATGGACAATTTTCTAGACAAATACCAGTTACCAATGTTAAATCAGGACCAGATAAACCATCTAAACAGTCCCATAACCCCAAAAGAAATAGAAGCAGTCATTAAAAGTCTCCCCACAAAAAAAAAGCCCAGGACCAGTTGGTTTTAGTGCAGAATTCTATCAGACCTTCAAGGAAGACCTAATACCAATTCTCTTCAAACTGTTCCACAAAATAGAAACAGAAGGAACATTACCCAATTCATTGTCTGAAGCCACAATTTTGCTCATACCTAAACCACACAATGACCCTACAAAGATAGAGAACTTCAGACCAATCTCCCTTATGAACATTGATGCAAAAATACTCAAGAACACATCAAAACAATTATCCATCATGATCAAGTAGGCTTTATCCCAGGAATGCAGGGTTGGTTCAATATACGGAAATCCATCAATGTAATCCACTATATAAACAAACTCAAAGGAAAAAACCGCATGATCATCTCACTAGAGGTTGAGAAAGCATTTGACAAAATTCAACACCCCTTCATGATAAAAGTCTTGGAAAGATAAGGAATTCAAGGTCCATACCTAAACATGGTAAAAGCAATATACAACAAAACCAGTAGCCAACATCAAACTAAATGGAGAGAAACTTGAAGCAATCCCTCTAAAATCAAGGATTAGGCAAGGCTGCCCATTCTTCCCCTACCTATTCTATATAGTACTGGAATTCCCATCCAGAGCAATTAGGCAACACAAGGAGGTCAAAGGGATACAATTTGGAAAGGAATAAGTCAAAATCTCACTATTTGCAGATGATATGATAGTATACTTAAGTGACCCCAAAACTTTCACCAGAGAACTCCTAAACCTGATAAACAACTTTAGCAAAGTGGCTGGGTATAAAATTAACTCAAGCAAATCAGTAGCCTTCCTCTACTCAAAAGATAAACTGGCTGAGAAAGAAATTATGGAAATGACACCTTTCACAATAGTCACAGATAATATAAAATACCTAGGTGTGAATCTAACAAAGCAAGTAAAAGACCTGTGTGACAAGAACTTCATGCCCCTGAAGAAAGAAATCGAAACAGATCTCAGAAGATGGAAAGATCTCCCATGCTCTTGGATTGGAAGGATTAATATAGTAAAAATGTCTATCTTGCCAAAAGCAATCTACAGATTTAATGCAATCCCCATCAAAATTCCAACTTAATTCTTCACAGAGATAGAAAGAGCAATCTTAAAATTCATTTGGAATAACAAAAAACCTAGGATAGTGAAAACTACACTCAACAATAAAAGAACTTCTGGAGGAATCACCATCCCTGATTTCAAGTTGCACTACAAAGCAATAGTGATAAAAACTGCATGGTATTGGAACAGAGACAGGTAGGAGGATCAATGGAATAGAATAGAAGACCCAGAAATGAACCCACACAACTATGGTCACTTGATCGTTGACAAAGGAGCTAAAACCACCCAGTGGAAAAAAGTCAGAATTTTCAACAAATGGTGCTGGTCCTATTGGAGGTCAGCATGTAGAAGAATGAAAATTGATTTATACTTATCTCCTTGTACAAAACTCAATTCCAAGTGGATCAAGGACCTCTACATAAAAGCAGCTACACTGAAACTAATAGAAGAGAAATTGGGGAATAACCTGGAACACATAGGCACGGGAGAAAAGTTCCTGAACAGAACACCAATGGCTTGTGCTCTAAGACCAAGAATTGACAAATGGGACCTCATAAAACTGCAAAGCTTTTGTAAAGCAAAGGACACAGTCAATAGGACAAAGCGGCAACCAACAGATTGGGAAAAGATCTTTACCAACCCTACATCTGATAAAGGGCTAATATCCAAGGTATACAAAGAACTGAAGAAATTAGACTCTAGACAATCAAAGAACCCTATTAAAAAATGGAGCACAGAGCTGAACAAAAAATTCTCAACTGAGGAAGCTCGAATGGTTGAGAAGCACCTAAAGAAGTGTCCAGCATCCCTTGTCATCAGGGAAATGCAAATGAAAACAACCCTGAGATTCCAACTCACACCAGTCAGAATGGCTAAGATCAAAAACATAGGTGACAGCAGATGTTGGCGAGGATGTGGAGAATGAATAACACTCCTCCACTGTTGGCGGGATTGTAAACTGGTACAACCACTATGGAAAGCAGTCTGGCGGTATCTCAGAAAATTGACCATAGTGTTATCTGAGGACCCGGCTATACCACTCCTGGGCATATACCCAAAAGATGTTTCAGCATGCAACAGGGACACATGCTCCACTATGTTCATAATAGCCTTATTTATAATAGCCAGAAGTTGGAAAGAACCCAGATGTCCTTCAACATAAGAATGGATGCAGAAAATGTGGTACATTTATACAATGGAGTACTACTCAGCTATTAAAAACAATGAGTTCATGAAATTCTTAGGCAAATGGACGGAGCTGGAAAATATCATCCTGAGTGGGGTGACCCATTCTCAAAAGAACATACATGGTATGCACTCACTGATAAGTGGATATTAGCCCAAAAGCTCACAATACCTAAGACACAACACATAGACCACATGAAACTCAAGAACAAGAAGGAAGACCAAAGTGTGGGTGCTTTGGTCTTTTCTAGATGGAGTATCAAAACTTTTAACCAGAGCTCCCAAAGTCTAAACCTCCAGCCAGAGAGCACAAAGGGAGGGACTCATGTCTCCACCTATATAGGTAACTGAGGGTGGCCTTGTCAGACATCAGTGAAAGTGGAGGGCCATGGTCCCCGAAAGTTTGGATTCCCTAGTGTTGGGGAATTCAAGAGCAGGGAGATGGGACTGGGAGGTTGTTTGGAGGACACCCTCAAAAAATAGGAGGAGTCGGTATGGGATAAGGGACTTTGGGCGAGAATGGGAGAGGAGTTAACATTTAAAGGTAAATATGTAAAATATCCTATAAAAAAAAACAGATAAAGGGTCTCAAAAAAAAGAGAGAGAGTTTACTTAATTCATATTATTTTCAAAAGTTTCTAAGGGATGCTAACTGGCTAAGATCTTATTTTAAGCTCTCAACAAAAGAATTTAAGTCTCTGTTTAATATTCTCAAGAGAGATATAAATCCTAATTTCTCTCAAGAATTAATTGACAAAAGAGAAGTAATCTCACAAATAGTAGAAGAAGCTATTATTAACCGATATATTATATAGTCTGATTAGTTGTTGGCTGTGCTATAACAGTCCTTTGATAAAAGAGATTATTAATATAGATTTATATTTCTTTAAATAATGTCCGCATGACTCTCTTAGTGTGGAAGGAGCAACTGTTGGTTCTTCTGTCCTGATTTTACAAGAACCCTGAAAAATTGGCTTTCAAAACAAAGGAGGGGGAAAGGTACCCCCTCAGAAGGAGTTCCCCTCAAATACTCTCCATCATGCCTTGTTCACTTTTAACTCTCTAAAACTGAAAGCTCATGGCAAATCTCTGCTGACTGCCTCTGGCATCACCGAGACCAATAAAAACTATGCCACAGATATGGGAAAGGACCCTGTTACCCTTAAAGGGAATGGCCCAGACCCAGTTCCCTTATGGGGCTGAGGATTGATATGCCTGTTTGATACCACAAAAGGCACAGCTAACTGGCTACCAAAAAGATTAATGAAATAAATAGATACCCCCACAAAGCCAGGCCCAACCCTAAATAAAATGAATAACAATTTACATCCAGGGAAGAGATATCTCCCTGAGAATTCCTTTCTTTCTCCTTTCCAGGTAAAAATGAATCACCAGTGATGTCTGCTGTTATAAGTTCTAGTCCAGATGCTGGCCTCTGAACTTATATTACTCAGACCTTCGAAGGGCAATTGACAAGAACATCAAACAGCTAGAGACTGACATCACTAATCTGAAGAAATCCCTCGTTTCACCGTCTGAAGAGAACTCCAAAAATCACAAAGATCCTTATTGGACTTGATTTATTCTATTATAATAGAAAAGGCTGTGTATAGCTCTTGACTGTGTACAGCCCTTAAAGAAGAATATTGCCTTTACATAGACAAGACAGGGATGGTTAAAGAGACCATGAAAAAGGTCAGAGAAGGCCCTGAGAAAAGTCAGAGAGAGAAAGAGAAAGATGAATGCTGGTACAAGAATTGGTTTTCAACCTCTCCAGGGTTGTCAACCCTACCACCTCTCATCTTGGGACCATTATTTGGGTTCTTTTTGTTTATTTCTTCTGGTCCCTGGGCCTCAAATAAGCTGATAACTTTGTGAAACAACAGATAAATAATTCGGTAGCAAAACCTATTCAGATACATTATCATAAGTTAGCTATGGAGTTCCACGAGACTCAAGATGAGGTTGTTACTCTATCCTGGGTGTTCCCAAAACCCATCTCCACCCAACCTAAAAGAGGGGACTTCCACCCCTAGACCAGGCAGAGAGGGGCCACCCAGAACCCCCTCTGACAGGTGACCTGAATTCTTGTTTAGGCTGCGAGGCTAAGCACTGCAAAGGAATACAAATAATAGTTAAAAATATCTCTCTGGGTTCCCTGAGGGACAAGCCTGACTGCATAGTGGTTGATGTCAAAAGTATCCCCTCTCCAGGAAAAAGATATTGGGATGGATATGGCCCTCATGCCTCACTGGACAAGGACAGGGGGACCAGAGCCATTATAAGGTCCCCTTCAATTACTGAAGGTCAGGCCTCTATCCCCGACTTCACAAGGTTAGATTCGCCACAGCCAGTCTATACTTAGAGAAGGGAGGAGATGTCAAGGGCATCCCTGCATATACACTGAAGGCCTAAAATCAGCCATAGGCCTAAAATCAGCAATAGGCCTGTCATACATGTATACTAACACCGAGTCTTGGGTCTCTGTGGATAAACACTGAAACAGATGTCTATAAGCTATTGTAAACAGGCAGTTTCTGTGATAATTTACCAGCCTGAGTAGTCATAGACCTTGTAAATAGATAGCCTTGGCAATAATACCAACTTAGATAAGGACAAGTGAATCATAGTCAGAGTCATAGTGACCTATCCCTTGAACCCTCACCCAGCCGATACCCTGTTCTGAAAGATATCTGTGTTCCTTGTGAACACTCAGGGTCCAGCGTCATCCACTTCTCCATGTCCTGCCTTTTTGTGTTTATAACCCCTGTGTGAATGAGTATAAATTACAATTTGAAAAAAAATAAATTATATATATATTTAAAAAAAGTTTTGGCTAAAATCAAAGAAACAGACTCATATAAGAAGCTAATGGTAAGTACAGCGGCACATTTAGTGGTTTATTCAAATTTGATCTTATTTATAAATGCACTAAAAGGTTCATCTACATATTCTATTCAGTAATATGGTAGCTTATAATTAAGCAGAAGTGTTTGTAATTGTAGTTGCTTAACAATCTTTTCATTTTTTTGTTTGTTTAATGTGGTTTAAAATGTTTCATTCAATAGAAAGGGTCATGATATTCTCAAACATGTCTAAGGATAGGTTTCTAAATTATAGGTGTTGGTTATATGCTAGAACCACAAATTAGTAAATAACTATTAGCTAGTTATTTAATGAAAGAGGGGCAGGCTTGAATAATTTACACCATTGACATTGGCAAGGCTAAAGCTGTTAATAAAATTGAATTTTCCTCATGTTCTCATTTGGACAACTCATATTATGCTCCATATGTATTTCGTATGACAATTAAAAAAGCATGGTAAATAGTATTTTAGCAGAAAAGCTAGAGGAATTTTTTTTTTAAATTCTGAAAGGGAAAACTGTTGGAGACTGAGTTTAATCCCTCCATATCTTTATTTGTTGAAGTCAAACCTTATATGTGTTTAGCAAAAGAGATAACAAATTTATGAAGATGGCTAAATTTAAGAGGTGTTGAAAGGGTGCAGTTTCAGTCTTCCACAATGATGTTCACTTAACAAGTAGCTGTAAGACCAAGTGTGTGTGCAAATAGGACTGTCGACAAGAGGTTCCAGAGAGTGCAGCTGTTACTGAACAATATCTTACCAGAAATTAACTGTACTACAAACTAAGAATATACTGAATTTATTTTTTCATATATTTTGAAAAATTCTTTTCAATTACAGTTTCATTCTAGTACTAATACTACTAAGTCATTGAAAACTTTGGAGAATATTTTGATATCTCCTAAGGTTAATGTTTTTCATGGTTAATGTCTTTCAACTTCAAACAAATCTCTCTTCAAACAGCTACTTTAAAGGAGGCTTTAGCTTTATTTCAGCTTATTTAAAAATCCAATTTTTGTGGAATTCTAATTAATTTATTATTACCATTGAAGACAGAAATGATTTTTTCAGTATGCAGAAACATGACATTATTTTCTATTTATTCAAGTGTTTTATATTCAGAAGTCAGTTTAGTAATACATTTACTTTGTCCATGAAAGTTTAAGCTTTATTATTCAGTTAATAGGTTGAGAATAGCTTGCTTAATATAAAGGATACACATGAATTCATTAATTGTTTAACATTTCTGATTTAACAATTTAAAATTTGGATTCTTGTCTAAAGGGCTTAAATATTACTTTATTATAAGCTCAGTTTACCAAGACATAATCTGTAACATTATATTATATGAAGTAAGAACTAGGTTAATGTAACTGTCTTAAAATATTCCAGAATTTTACCTAGCAAGGCTTGGTTTAGTACATTGTTTTTTGATATTTACTGTACATACATTTATTTGTTTTACTGTGAACATTAAAAATATCCCATGTATTAAGTATGTACAAGGCAGTATGTCTAATTCAGATAGTAATACTAATAGAAAAAGAAAAAAGAAACAGAATCATTTCAATCAATTGATAAAAGCATTGAAAATACTGCAATGTATATGTGGCAAAGAAGTAATATATAATTTTCAAAGGATTAAATTTTAATGAATGATACCAAGGAATAAAAACTCATTTTATATATTGAAAGAAAGTGTTTGTAATTAGAATATTTGAATGTAGAATGCTTTAAAAGATGTATTTTATTATCCCCCACTCTGTGTGTGTGTGCGCACGTGTGTGTGTGTGTGTGTGTGTGTGTGTATGAGTGTGTGAATGTGTGTGTGTGTTGAATGTCCCTGGAGCTATAGTTGTAAGTAGAGTTAAGCCATCTGAAATGTCTGCTTCCAGTCTTCTAGAAGAGCATCAAGTGCTCTTGAACAGTAAGTCATCTCTCCAGCCAATGTGAAATTCTTAATAATGCCTCATAAGTTGACAATAAAAGATAAAGTTTAAAGACTTATATTGACATGTTTTTCAAGAATGTATACAAGTGGTTAGTGATCACAACAAATACACTCACAGGGCTAGGCATGAGAGAAATGCAATGCAATGCCAGAACACACTCACTAGAATGCTGCTAGACAAGTGTAAAGATAGACAATACTGTTTGATTACAGTACAGGATATAGGTATAGAAACCGGAACGCTCTAGAAAAGGTAAATGGTGAACTCACTTTTTAAAATATCTTAGCAATTTCCCAAAATATTAAGCACAAAATGCCACTTGGACCAACAATTACACTCTGCTATTTCATCTGTAATTTCACATCCAAAATAATTTTTTTCGCACAAAATCTTGATGCAAATGCTCCCGATGGCATTAGTAAAATTCACAAAGTAAAACAATCATATTGTCTATAAACTGATGAATGAGTAAAGAAAAGACGACATGTCTAAAAAACAAACAGGCTATCATGAAAGCAACAGAAAAATGTCAACTTACATATGCTGAATCAT
The DNA here is from genome assembly GCF_004785775.1 of Grammomys surdaster. Lineage (NCBI taxonomy): Eukaryota > Metazoa > Chordata > Mammalia > Rodentia > Muridae > Grammomys > Grammomys surdaster. Next base: position 6,450,550 of record NW_021620876.1, read on the forward strand.
AAAAAGATGCCACTTCCCCAATAGTGCATTGTAAGTGAGTATGTGACATGTCCAGTGTGCAAACCACCTGAGATAGAAAATAGCTTCACCTTGAATAGGCAGGGTTTTTTTGGAAAAAATATGAAATGATTGTGAACTGATACTGTTTTGCTCTTTGGATTAGCATATCTAAAGTTTTGGTTATGGTTACACATTCTGCAAACATACTAGAAGGTAGTAGAGCACATGTTTTAATAATTTTTAATATTTCAATTTATGTATGTGTGTACTGGCTGATTTTGTGTATCAACTTAACACAGCTGGAGTTATCACAGAGAAAGAAGCCTCCTTTGAGAAAATGCCTCCATGAGATCCAGCTGTAAGCCATTTTCTCAATTAGTGATCAAGGATGGGAGGACCCATTATAGGAGGTGCCATCCTTGGGCTGGTAGTCTTGAGTTCTAGGAAAAAAGACAGTATTTTCAACAAATGGTGCTGGTTCAACTGGAGGTGAGCACGTAGAATAATGCAAATTGATCTTTTCTTATCTCCTTGTACAAAACTCAAGTCCAAGTGGATAAAGGACCTTCACAAAACCAGATACACTGAAACTAATAGAAGAGAAGGTGGGGAAGAACCTCAAACACCTGGGCACAGGAGAAAAGTTCCTGAACAGAACACCAATGGCTTATGCTCCAAGATCAAGAATTGACAAATGAAACCTTATAAAAATGCAAAGCTTCTGTAACACAAAGAACACTGTCAATAGGACAAAATGGCAACCAACAGATTGGGAAAAGATCTTTACAAGTCCTACATCTGATAGAGGGTTAATATCTAATATATACAAAAGACAGAAGAAATTAGACTCCAGACAACCAAATAAACCTATTAAAAATGGGGTGCAGAACTAAACAAAGAATTTTCAACTGAGGAAACTTAAATGACTGAGAAAAACCTAAAGAAATGTTCAGCATCCTTAGTCATCAGGGAAATGCAAATCAAAACAACCCTGAGATTCCACCTCACACCAGTCAGAATGGCTAAGATCAAAAACTCAAGTGACAGCCAGTAATTAACTATGCCCTCTGTACCAGCTTCTCTCTCCATGGCCTCTGTATCAGCTTCTGCTTCCTGACCTGATTGAGTTCCAGTCCTGAGTTGGAAGTGTAAGCTGAACAACTCCTTTCCTACTCAACTTGCTTCTTTGTCATGATGTTTTGTGCAGGAATAAAAACCCTGACTAAGACAGTGTGCGTGTGCGTGTGCGTGTGCGTGTGCGTGTGCGTGTGCGTGTGTGTGTGTGTGTGTGTATGTGCGCGCACACGCGCACTGACATATGAGTGGGTGCCTGTAGATCTTGAGGATTTTAAATTACAGGAAGTTAATGTGGGTACTGGAAATTCGTTCTAGTCTTCTGCAAGAACTGAAAACCCTATTAATCACTGAGCCATCTCCCAGCTCCTGATGTGCTTTTAAAAAAAATGGTAAATTATAAGATGTATGAATTTGTTATCAAAAGAAGGTATTATATTAAAGCTTTTCCAACATTCCTTTCCTTCATTTTAGAGCAACAAAAGCTTTATCCAAGACTCTTTGGGACTGACGGTTGTTGTTGTTGTTTTAAGTAATGATCAAGTGTGTTTTACTTACTTCTATAGTATTTTTTCTTTGCTTTAAATATCCCAAGTTCAGGATAACCATGAAACAATTCCTAAGTTCCTGCTCTGATTATTTTAAGTATTTATTAAAATACTTTGGAAAAGTTATGGTAAAACTGGCCAGGAGAAATATAAAACTAAGGGCTAAACATTCCCAGAATTATAATCCAGTTTACTTAAAAATAGGAAGTGTACCCTCACATTATCCACAAACCCATTGTTTTCCATTTGTTTGAAAGGAGGCTCTGTCACCTAAATGACAAAGACTCATTGTGTTCATGTTATATTTATATTATTAGGCTGGCACATTTGTATCATTTAAGAAATATTTGCATCATTTAAAAAGGAACCTGGCCACAAAACTTTTGATCCAAATTTGTCCTATCTAAAAGAAATGCAAGGACAAAGATGGATCAGAGACTGAAGGAATGGCCAACCAATAATTGGTACAACTTGAGAGCCATCCCATGGGCAAGAACCAATCCCTAAAACTGTTAATAATACTCTGTTATGCTTGCAAACAAAAGCCTAGCATAACTGTCCTCTGAGACGATGTACTCTGCAACTGAATGAAACAACAGCAGATGCCACAGTCAAACACTGGACAGAAGTCAGGGACTCTTATGGAAGAGTTGGGGGAAGGATTGAAGGCCACAAAGAGGACAGGAACTCTATAGGAGCACCAATAGAGTCAGCTAACCTGGACCCCTGGGAGCTTGCAGAGGCTGAGAAATCAAAGAGCATACCCTGGGCTGAACTGAGGCCCTGACACATATATAGCAGAAGAGCAGTTCAGTATCCATTTGTATCCTTGCACAATCTGAACAGTGACTGTCCCTATAGCTGTATCCTGACTATGGAATCTGTTCCCCAACAGGGCTGACTTGTCTGGCCTCAGTGGGTGAGAATGAGCCTAATTCTACAGAGACTTGAAGAGTAAGGGTAGGGGAATACCCAGGGGTTCATCTTAGATTAGAAGGTTAGGAGAATTGGGGGAGCGACTCTGTGAGCATATTTGAGACGTAAATAAGCAAACAAACAATTCATTAATTAATTATAAAAGAAGGAATTATTTTAATGAAATTTCAAAATTAGAGTTAGCAAAAATAAAGGAGAATGGGAAAGGAGGAGAGAAAGACAAAGATACATAGAGAGAAAGAGAAACAGAGAAACAAAGAGACAGAGATAGACAGAGACAGAGAAGGAAAGACAAAGTGGTAGTTAATGCAATCTCTGTTACTGAAAATAGTAGCATATTAGTGGTCAGGAATTCCTTATAGTCCATTGTAGAACACAACTGCTTCATTTTAAAACTGTGACATCATTAATCTGTGGAATAGACTGAGGAGTTCATAGCTGATAATCTTTAGCTCTGGCATCAATGCAAATCACAGTTCTTGTTTCACAAGGAATGAGAGACAATCTATTTCCTGCCAAGTGGAAGTGGCCAAAGCCTGAGAATATGAATCCTGCCCCCTCCCAACAATTTGTTCCACCGCAGAAGAGAATACATGAGCTTTTATAGTCACTGAGTCACAGAAAATCATAATGCTATGACATCAAGAAGGCAATGAAAGCAGGGTAGGAGGCCTGCTGCAGGTTTCAGAAGTTAGAAAAATCTTCTTAACTTTAGGGTTGTCTAGAGCCAGAGAACTTCTGTGTTTAATAATATACCTCCAAATTTTTGCCTAGTAGTTTTAAAGTTGTTAGGGCAGATACATAGATTGGTAGCAAATGGCTCTTAAAAGGGACTAAGGGGAGTGGAAGGTAATTTTGGGTCTGCACTCCATCTCTCTCCAATTACAGTGTTCCTGTCAGCCAATCCATTTGCAGGATGTTCAGAACACTGTGGCTTCTTCAGAGATCTCAGCTCTGTGCACTCTTGCTGTCCTGTTCCTCCACCTGTGTAGCTTCAGCTAGCTACAAGATAGCCTATCTTTCATTGTCAGGGAGCAAACTTCATTTCTATTAGCAAAATAATGTCTCCATTTATGTCTGTGCTCAAAATAAAATTACCCTTGCTTGACAAAGCCACAGATTCCTAGACTTAGTTTTAATTCATTCCATGAGATTGATGAACTACAATTAATAACCTGGAATTTTGTGACTCTCTATCTTTGAGTGACCATATAAAGCTACATAAGTTTTGATTTCTTTACGAACTTCCTTAGGTAAGATGATATGAAAATAATTCTGGACTCTAGCGTAATTATTAGATACCCCCTGTATGGCAGTGGTAAGTTATCTCATGCCTTCTAGAGATGTAGAGTTTATAATTTATGTAGATACTCGAGGTTGTGCTCAGAAAACATAATTTTATCACACTGGAGGAAGAATATTTTATGACTCTTATTTTCTAAAGTAGGAAGAAGAAAGTGGGTGACAGTCATCCACAAGTCAACCAGATGACAGAGCTACAATATTCTGGGAAGGGAGATACAAAATCACCAAAGTTTTCCCATGGTTAATTCTTCTTTATTATGCGTTATATTTAGTGCCTAGAAGTGTCTCTGGAATTCAGATTCACAGAGACAGAGCTGTGAAGAGGCGCCCTGGACAAAGTGGGACAGGACAGGTATGTATCCCATCCCTGCATATGACTGTTTTTCTCCTACAGACTTCATATAACCACAGAAAACCCATTTTCCCTCATCTGATTTTAGTTATTTCATATAACACGGTGGTGAGGACTCAGTGTACAAGTCAGGTCCAGCATCCCACAAATGTCATAAGGAGCTGAGAAGTGCATGCTCCATCTGTGTTGCTGTGAAGTTTAGAAGACCACCTCTGACTTTCCTTCTCCACATGTGTCACACACAAAAAAAAGAGAGCTGGGGTTTATCTCTGCCAGAACTATGTGCTATCTCCATCTGTGAGAATTTTGTTTCTAAGCTTTTAAAGCATTCTCCTTTTGGCTCCTCTACCCCAAGAGCAAACCTCTTGCTCTCCTCTAATTAAAGCTCCAGTGAATATGGTGGCATTTTGCTGAGCAGACTTCCACAACACGTGTTTCTTTGGACTGAGAAGAATGGTAGGCCGATGTGTAGGATTTTAAAGCTCTTTTGGCTAGTTTTGGGTTTTGCTTTTTGTCTTATATTCTACCCTTTTTTTCTCTAGGATCCTGTAAAAGAAAGAAGGGGATAGGAACATGACCACGTTCATGACGATGATTGAATATATCATTTGTTTCCATCAGGTACTGACAAGCAGCCTGCGATTTTTCTTGCTCTTTATCTCCTTCCTGGCAATTTCCCACTGCCACTTGCTCACTCCCTTCTTAATGATTTACTCTCTAACTTGCTGGAAAAAAAAAGCACCTTTCTATCCTTCCTTTTAATACTCTATAAAGTGCACTAGATTTTCCTGCTTGGTTTGCTTGCTTGTTTAGTCTACACACACACACACACACGCACACGCACACGCACACGCACACGCACACGAGCGAGAGGAGAGCGAGAGAGCGAGAGAGCGAGAGAGCGAGAGAGCGAGAGAGCGAGAGAGCGAGAGAGCGAGAGAGCAAGAGAGCGAGAGAGCACGAGAGCGAGGCTTATTCCAGCCTTACCGTGCAGCTCAGAATATCATTGTGCTGCTGGCTCTCTTGCCTCTTCCTTTCAAGTGCTGAGCTCATATCTAGTTTGCATATTGCTGGGGATGGATCCCAGGGATTTATGCATGCTAGGCAAGCAACTCTACCAACTGAGGTTCTGTCTAGTCCCCTAACTGGTTAACATTTGCTAGAAATGCAGCCATATAACAAAGTTTTAGCATGCTGTACTTCTAAAGCCTAGTCATTTAAATCTCTTTCATCTTGTCTACTCATTTCAATCTCTAGCTATTCATTACAGGCTATACTCACTCCTAAATAGTGATTGGTGATGCCATTCTTCCTATGTAAAAACAAACCCACATTATAACCATCCCATTCCAATGTCTGGCTTAGATTGCTTTCCTCTAACAGATCCAGTTACAAAATATTTCTTATTTTTGCACTCTCACATCAAGTCCTACTCACTTCTTCAAGATATCTGATAGTTTGTAGTAAAGTAACCTTGTCTGGCATATTCAGTTTGTTGCTTCAATTAATTTTCTAGAATTCAAAGTTTCGTATTTTAAAATTCTTAATGGTAAATTTTCATCCCTATCTCTTGAAAAGATTATGTTGTTATTAGACTTTAGCAAATATTGTTTGCAGAACTCATTTAGGTTTTTTCTTTAAAGCAAACTACTCATTGTGTGAAAGTATCACACTTTATTTGCATAACAATTCTGTATCATTGTACTCAACTTAACATCATTTTTGAAGAAGTCCTTTCGGGTTCATCTGATCTACTGATGCCTGAATGTAGAGCTAAGAACTTGTTGCTTTCTACACACAAAGGCCGTGACAGCTTCCTTCACATGTGTAACTTGTGCTGGTCTCAAAATACACGTATTAACACCAGATGTCTGAATTTCTGTGACTAAATTGGTGTCTCTGTTTGGTGCTTTAGTACTGATTGGAATGGACATTTTGTTGTTATTGTGGTTTGTGTGTGTTTGTGTGTGTGTGTGAATGTGTGTGTTTATGCTTGTGTGTGTGTGTGCATGTGTGTGTGTATGTGTATGTATATATGTGTGTGTGTGTATGTGTAGAGGCCTCAGGTTGGCATTGGGTGTCCGCCTCTGTTACTCTCCATGTTATCCTTTGAGGCATGGTCTCTTATTGAGTATGATGCTTGTTTAGGTGAAATCACCCAACAATTACCAGGATCCCTGTCTTTATGTCTGGATGATGAGACTGAAAGTGCATGTTGCTACATTTACAAATTTATGTAGATGCTGGTCCTCATGATTGTGTAACCAACAATTGTTTGTACTGAGTCATCCTCCCAGCCCTGCATCAAATATTTTATATGTTTTAAATTCAAGTCAACTTTAAATCTTTTATCATGTTTATGTATTATAAACAACAATCAGTAAGAATTAAACACCATAGCTATTTTACCATGCCATTTAAAATTGTCTAACAGAAACAGAAACCTATAAATGAACCTAAACAGATACTATGCCAGATGGTTTGTTTGCTTGGTTAATTGTTTTGTCTCCCAATTAACTTCTAATGTGAATGTAACATAGTTTTCTTCTGTTAGTGGTTTTTTTTCAAGTATTTTTCATAATACTGACATAACAGGAACTCAGTCAATTTGTTGAATAAATGAACAATGCACTTAAATCCAATTCTCATTTTCAGAGTAAGCATAATTGACACCATTCAACAAGTTAACAAGCTGAATTTAGTTCTATGGATGAATTTCTAGAGTTTAATTGAATCAGGAAAAGAGCAATTGTAATCACTGAGAAATAAAAGGATCCTTTCCGATCTATGACAGAATCTTCTTTCTTTGTCATTGGATTCACAGAAGGACCCATGATCAAACTTAATGTCATCACTGTTGTAAAGACTATGCTTTCTTAGGATCAGCTTCCCAAGTAGTAGGTGTCACTCTGGGGTGAAATGACAACAGTTCCTTTTGTGGAACTACGTCTCAGTGAGTGGTTAGTATCCCTCAGTCCACTGTAGGGAATAAATCAGTAAGTCCCACTTAATTGGAAGCCATTGCTTTCTACCTGCAACATTCTCTCTTGGGTCTAGCAGTGAATGTGAAGTGCATCTCGATCAAGAAAATTATTTCAAGTGATACTTGGATTTGTGAGTTTCATTTTACACATATCCCCAGTGCTATTAAGTGTGTCAGTTTAAACCGCACATACTCACGTTGCTAATAGTCACACTTACCTCTTTGTGCCGTTTTATTAAACACCTATCTTAATATAGGAAATGCTAACTTGCAGATGATAGCTATACCTTTATATGTAACTATAGTTAATTTCATTTCTGCAATACTAAAAACCAATAAAAATAGGGAAGGCATGGGAATTGTATAAAAACATCTGTGCCTATGTTTGGAGAATTATTTTGAATTGAGGTTACCATTTACTTCTGGGAAAATGACTTACTCCAAATTCCATTTCTTTTTATTATTAAGTTCTGTTGCCCTTACCTCACTGTGGTTCTGTTAATTGGTATCACTATTATCTATTTTTTTCTAATTTTGTGCAATCTGTATATAGAATTATAACTTGCTTCCATAACCTAAATTTCTTTCTTTTTGACCTTAGGATTTGGGGCATTGAATATGTTATTAAGTCAAAGCCAAGGAATTTCCAATTTTAAGATTCACTTGTATTTTCTTGCTCTTCCTATGATTATTATATGACCATTTTTTCATTTAATAGTATCATTTCATGAATCAGTTCATATTTGCTGCCTGGCTTTTAGTATTTACCTAATTTACATTTCTAGCCCAATAATAGGTATTATAGTCTACTTTTATAAATGAGGAAAAACTATGTCCAAAGAAGCTGTATAGCTTTCCTTATATAAAACTATTCAGTCTCACTTTGTTTGATTTCAAACTCTGCTCTATATTTTTCTTGCACTTTTAGATGTATGTGTCTGTTCTTAAGTGTTGACCACTATTTCTTAGTAAAGAACTTTGACTTTCTTTCTTTGTGTTAGCTTATGTAAAACCTAAGTATTTAAAAATATTGACTTTCTTCAATATTTTTCAAGTTCTGTAGCTTCAAGTTTCTATTTAGTTTGTTGAACCATTAATTTATGATGGCTGCTATCTCTTTGTATTTTAGAGTATATAATTCCTAGGAAGTAAACAGTGTATGATCAGAATGACAGTTATTATTAGAAAAATATAATTATGAAGGACTGATATTGTTTAAATAAAGCTTAAATTGAATAGTTATTTTGATTTAGAGAAGCAATTGGGCTGTGGGAAGGAAAACTCAATATGGATGTCTCATAATGGAGGCAGGCCATTGTCAGGGTTTCTGTAAATACAGTCTCACAAAATTTAGATTCACTATAGAGATGCACATTGAAGATGTTTCAAAGAATCATCATGATCTCCCTCTGACTTTAGAAAGAATACAGCTTATTTCAGCTCCAAATGGGTATTTCGTTGATAATTCAATGTCAATTCAGTCCATTCCTGTGAAAAAGCTATGGCCAGTGAGAAAACAAATCCTCAGTAGTATGTTCTGAGCAGGGAATTCAAGAACCACTTACTTTTCTGGAATAGTACATATGATTCTGAAATGTAACTGTCATGGTGTGGTGCATATTTTGCTTATTTGCAATGTCTTGGCCTCTCAGAATATTTGAACAGTAGGTCCTACTGCCAAAGAAAAGGCACTGGAGGGCGTACCACACTAAGGACCACTTAAAAAGCAAATACAGAACAATTATTCTTATCACAAGAGTAATGGTATGTCTTTGTAGTCGTAGATTTATCTCAACACAATAAAATCAAAGCCTTATGATCTCCTCACACTTGTTTGGCGGTTCAGGGTGAATCTTAGTAGTTTCACATCAGCTTCAGGAAGCTGATATATTCAGGATTTTCTGGCTCTTCAGTTCAGAAGCCTCTGATAATAAAAGATACATATATCGGGAATAGTGTGTGTGTGTGTATGTAATGTATTTCTCCTTTTAAAAAACCAACCAGGAAATATTAGACTTTTTGAGTGCATGCCAAGAATAAAATAATCTTAGCTAAAACAAATAGTTCTCCTTTTTCTGGAAATTTAAGGCAACTGTCTCAAAATGTAGCTTACAACAGAAATGCTTTTGTTCTAACAGAATTACAACATAATTATGTAAACACCATATTATATTTTATACTGCCCTGTCTGGAATTTCTACTATTTTTCAGCCTGTAAAAGATTTTACTGCACTGAACTCAAGATAGAGGTCACAGTTTACACATCTAAGAAATAAATACATGCAACAATAATAATCCTAAGCATAATTTGCTTTCAGCTGCATTCCAGAGTAACACAGTATAACTCCTTACCCTCACTTTAGATATGCTAATCCACTATCTAACCCATCCAAGACTCAATTAAATCAGAAACTCAGTAATCTGGAGTAGATGCCTAGGAGGAATTGTTTTAGGTTTTCTGGATACTTCTTAGTCTTGGCAGTGGATGTAAAATGGAAAACTCTCTCTCTCTCTCTCTCTCTCTCTCTCTCTCTCTCTCTCTCTCTCTCTCTCTCTGTGTGTGTGTGTGTGTGTGTGTGTGTGTGAAAGTATTTACACTTGAATATGAACATATTTGGAATAAAAGAATAGGTGTTTATATTTTTCAGGTAAAATATACTTCAAAGACATTGATTGCTACCATTACTGTAGCAATGTAGAAAAATGTCATTTTAAGATTCTAACTCTGACTGGCTGCCAACTCATTATGTAGCCAGGGCTGGTTTTGAACTCTTCTGCCCTCATTTCCCTGGGATCCCACGTGTCACTACCACATCCAACTCTGATTTTAGAGTTAATTTTCAGGAACTGTCAAACTGCAGTCTGTCATTTTGTGCTTTGGAAAATTACTCTTATTTTCTAATATATGTAATTGTGATATCAATTTTTAATTTCCAAACAATCTGTTGGCACCTTTTTATCTGCCAATCTATAAATCAAACTATTTAATAACAGAGACAACACTCACTCATTTCCCAACTCTTGCTTGTTACATTGTATTGTATTTTTGGAATTATGAGGAGGTTGAAATAATTTCAAACTACATTAAAAGCAAGTTAACAATACTATCATTCTAATATAACTTGATGTTTATTTTTCATACCTCCAAATACATGTAACTGAACTAAATCACAAATAATTGAAGTATATGTTTTACAATTTTGTAAATATCACATGTAAAAGATATACAGAAGTGCATGTTTGCACTCATGGGCACAAATCTCAAGGTATCACTGATGACCTACAGTTTAATATTACCTTAAATATCATAATTACCTTTTATTTACTCCAATTCATACTTTTTCATACAAAGATGTATTAAGACTTAAAAATATTTAAGTATATTCTTTATATAGTACTTTCCTTCATCTCTAGGTATACATTTTTCTCATAAAGATCAACTGTAAATTATTATGTAAATAAAGAGGCTTACGTTTTTTAGATGCACTTATTTATTTTAGTTTCTTTTTGTCTTTATGAATATATATTAATTATATATAATATATATTACATTCTGCTAATGAATATATATAATAACAGCAGAATACACATATGTGTGTGTGTGTGTGTGTATTCTGCTAATGTTTAGGAAACATCTGTTTGTCTTAGTCTGTTTGTACCACTTTAGAACATAAGACAGATTGGGTGAGATCTAAATGACAAGAATTTGTTTCTCCTCATGTGGGAATCTGGAAAATCAGGATCCAGACACTGATAGAATTATTATCTACAGAGATCCTTGATTTGTTCAGCAAGAGCTCAAGAGACAGACATGACTGAGGTGACACGGGAATAAAAAGAGAAACACACATACACACCCAAATGCTGGGATCAGGTGGACTGGGCTTTCTGATAAAGAAACCTCAGAACCTGGGAAGCTCCACGTGTTTATTATGTATAGCTGTAGAGGAATGCGAGGTTACTGCACTCAGCTGAATCAAGGAGGTAGGGTTTATGGTATATGGCTGAACCAAGAAGTCAAGGTTAAGTAATCTTAGTAGGAGAAGTCCCTGGAGGGTCACAGTCTTCAGACGACAAACATCTAGAAGGAGAAAGATTGAATGGGTGTTTTTCCTCAGTATACTATCAACTTCATACTTGGACTCCCTCAAGGATTTTCCAACACTGTGAGCTTCACCAGGGGAAGGGTTGGCCACTCTCATGGAGTTTAAAGCATTCTTTGTCCCTGATAGGGTGGTGCCTGTGTCAACACATACAATTCACTTATGTCTTCATTCACTCAGGACAGTCTTTGCTATATACAGGTCCTGATTCCAGGCCCATAGGCAGGATCTTCTGCAGTAGCTTACATAGCAGAAGGGATAAGGCAGCACTGAGTCCTCTTTTATTATGAGGTTGAGCCCTTATAAGAAGGCCACATTGGTGGATAGGTGCCAAGGCGAACTTTGAGAGAATACAAATTCTCAAGTCTGACTGGTACTGCATTTTCATCCTTTTAATGCTTATTCTAGGAATTTCAACAATCTCCTTGACTGTATGAGAAATTGTATGAGAAATGCCTCATTTACATGTATCGAGTCATTACCTCCAAAGGAAGAATCGCATATATGGACTGTTTTCCTGGATTAAAAATTACAGTGTTCAATTGTCATCCAAAGGTATAGCACCAATTTATATTGTAAATGACAATGTATGATGTATATATTTTCCCATAATCTCCCATTCTTTATGTACTGTATGACTTCCATATCTGTGTGGATCCCAACTCAGTTGTATAAAGTTACTCTTTAATCCTGATAATTTCATCCATTTCCTAACTACAATCTTTATGTATAATTTATTTTTCCAACTAAGCTATTCATTGTCCAAGTTTAATGTAATACTTATAAAGTATTATTTGAAGCTAGTGTTTTTTTACTGTCTATGTAATAGATGTGAGTTTGGTGTTTAATTTATCCTGATAATTTTCTCTGTCAGTCTGATAATATTTTTATTCCAGAACTGTGTCACTTAAATAAATAGTGCTTTTCTCTCTCCAAGATTGGTGCAACATTTTATTCACATCTTAGCTTCTACTACTTAGCAGAATGTTCATGCTTTGTGAATCCCTAAAAGGTCGATGTAGACGGTTATTTTAAGCAGTGGCTCTATAATTAGCCACTGGAAACCATGGTAAGCCATTTTCATGATTTTTCAAGGATGGCATAGAAAGGAAGGACAGTGATTTTTGGCAATTTCCTTTACTTCATTCAAAGACCGACAACTCTATTTGAGCAGGTTTCATGTTCCTTGTTACCTTATTGAACGAGCTTAAGCAATGATGGAAGACTGATAGCTTTGTCTCCTACCTTTTTCTGTACTCGAGAAATTGCCTCAGAAACATTTAATTCCTTTACATCTATTCATTTCTAATACTAGTTCATGCTAAAATACAGCAACGATATTGTAAATTAAGAACTAAAACTCAATTAGGGTGTTTTATTATAGCCTTTTATTTGCTGTATTTGCAACAAGGATTCTGGAGATTTATTTTCAGGTCATATGTTGATTTGTTGAGATACAACAAATCTCATGGAGATTGTTTCATTACTAATTTTGTTTCTATGTTTTTACTGTTATATTCAGAATTTCAAAGAAAATCTACAATACTGACAGACTCATGTTTTTATCCAGCAGATGTTTCCTTTCAATCAACCTAACTTTTCTATATTAACTATTTTCCTGAATTCTCTCTCTGTCCCTTCCTCCTCTCTCTATTAGTCTGTTTGGATTTTGTGAAGTTTTATCTCATCTACACATATTCGCTGAAGATATATATTTATGTCTATGAATATACACTCATGTGTGAGCATCATATCTTGCTATGTGACTAGACTTAAAGGATAATTTTAGAAGTGAAATAATATGCATAAGAAAAGTCTAGGATATAACTGAAGGCTGCTTATGACTTTAACTTTTGTATGAAACAGACCTTTCTGGGGTGGTATTTAATGAGGCTTAATGCACACAGCTGGGAACATTTAAATGATGAAATATCTTTAGCCTATAGTAGAAAGTACGCAGGATATTTTCTAGGAAGACATGTCCCACAAATATATAGGTCTCAAGCATATTTATACCAGACACATGTAAATCAAGGGCATCTGACTAAAAGCATTCTAAAAGTAAAAATTTCTCCTGTATTAAAAAAATTAACATCCTTAATCCATTAGGAAATTGATAAATAATTACAGTAGGATTTTACCTTGCCCCACCCATTACAAAGAAAACGGAAAAAAATACTTCTGGAAATGGAAGGAAAAGACACCTTTATGTATCAATGATAGGGTTTAAATTAGCATAGACAATGTAGATGTCAGTATGGAGATCCATGATAAAACCAAACTTAGAACCAACATGTACTCCTGCTGTCCCACTGCTGGCATATGCTTGTAGGTATCTATGTCTGCGGACCTCAGTGATCTCATCTTGATTATTAGAGCATGATTATGACAGTCAAATTGTGTAACCAGCATAGGTATCCATCAATATAGAAGTGGATTAAAAAATCTACACACACAATTGAGTTTTGTGTGTTTGTTTCTGATTTTCATAGTGAAGTTTTATTTAACTATAAAGAAGCATAGAATTATATCATTTGCAAGTAGATAGAATTGGATATCATATTAGGTGAAATAAGGCAGAGGTTTAAAACAAATTTTGTACATTATCACTCATATTAAGAATCAATCTAGTTATTATGTAACCGCCTATTTATTTTTAAATCTGTTTTCTTATGTCTATTTGTCTATTATATATATCCACCTATTTATTTATTCATATGTCCATCTCTCTTTCATCTGTTTAACTATTGCTTAACAATTAGAAGGGTATTGTTGAGAAGGAGGAAGAAACCAGTGAGAGGAGAAAGGTATGATAATAAGATAATGTAATAGGAGAGTTGAACATGAGGAAAACGTGTGACATAAAAACAAATATACATCAATCATATTTCAAAACAGACAAAAATGGTGTTCTTCACAGTGAAGTATTGTTCTGTTTACTAGGAGTACAGTAATGCTCCTGAAGAAATCACACTGGACCACTGTGTATTTTATCTACCTCAGAAGCACCCTGCCCGATCTCATCTCCTTAGTAAAGAGTATATCACAGCTGCTTTAATTCTTTCCCTACTTGGCATTGTGCAGCTAACCAGATTTAAGTCATGTTTTCCCTATTTATAGGGATGGCAAGAGGACAACCAAATATTGGATTCCAATGTTTCCAATTGTATAAGCTTTCCCAATGGTCCCTGTACCATCTATCATTAAACTATGTTCATGTGCACACCTTGCTGAGATGTGTGCTGCTTACACCACTGTGATTATTTTTCTGGTAATCTAACTTTTTGGTCTCAAATGAACTTCCTGGCAGAAATAATTACAGAAATTTTACCCATTGAAATTATATTTAATGAAAATAGTATTTGCTATTATAATATAAATACAAAACATGAAGTTCTCCGTTCTAAGACAAGTAAGTCTATAGTATGAACCAAAAGGAAGACAACACAGGGAAGCCTTGAAAAGTCAAATACTGGCTTCTTCAATATTTACTCATCATTACACTGTCTAATACAAGATGCTGTCCATTAGTGTAATGACATACATTTTCAAAATGTAGCGGAATAACCTCTCAAGTAAATAAACAAGTTTGACAAGGATATGAAGATCAATTATTGTATGCAAGTAGAAGTGGGAAAATCAAATATACAAGAGAACAGTTTTCAGATAAACTCTCAAGGTGAAGACAACTGTCCCATGTCATATAACAGCTGAGACTGAGAAAGAAGAAAACATCATTCTTCTTATCACAAGTTAGAAAGCATAACTATCAAGTGAGAATAATGGCTATCACATAAAATAAAACAATATCATAAGGTATAAAGGTGAAATTATTGCAATGTATTATATTTAAATTTGAATAAAAGTATTCTGAGAATAGATTAGTCCACTGTGCCTGCATTTTTAGGAGAGCTGTTTACTTCTGTTAATCACCAAATGCTATAATAAAGAGATTTTTATTTAACTTATCAATTGATTTATTTTTCATGAATTACTGTGTGGATGAGAAGATCCCCAGTGCTATTGGGCAGACTGTGATTCCTGTCACAGCAAGGAAGGAGAATATTGTGTAGTTTTGAAGGACTACAGATAAACATCAAATCTCATGTTCTTTCACTTACAAAGAATGGATCTTGACTCAGAGTTGAAGGGCTATGAAAAAGTCTGGCTTAGTCATTTTAGTATCCATATTTTTGTTACATTTATTAATTTGTCTGTGTGCTCCTACAAGTCTTCACGTGTGTGGGTACATGGGTGGCATGGCACACATATGGAGGTCAAAGGACAATTTGTGACAACTTATTATATACTTCCAACATGTGGGTATCACTAATTGGACTTGAGTCTTTAGGTTGACAGCAAGCACCTTTACTCACCGAGTCATCTCAATGGACCCCTTACCCACATTTGTATGCATAGCATTTAAGCAAATGTGTAGACCATATAAGATTTTATCTTCCATACTGAGAGTTATAGCTATCCTATGATAAAGTACTCGAAGAGGTATAAGAAATGGTGAATAAGATTTAATCAACATTTTAAAGCACAATGCCTCTATGGAATGCTTTTTTAATGATTTAGTTAACTTATTTAAATAGCTATATGAACTGGCTGGCACATCCCTGTAATCCCAACACTTGGTAAACAGAGGTAGGTGGATCTCCAAGTTCAAGGCCAGCCTGGTGTACAGAGTGAGTTCAAGGATGGCCAGGACTACACAGAGAAATCCTGTCTTGAAAAAACAAAAAAGTGGCTCTATGAAAAGATACATTAAGCCTCATCAATAACTAGCTAATCCTATCTCATCACAAATGGGATATCACAGTTTTTGTTGATATAAGTACAAATGGTTATTTGATTTTCTTATTAGAACAAACATAAATATTTTATTTTTGAAATGTTCAAATTTTTCTAACATTGAAAAACAGTTGAATTATTTGAACATGTTAGTCTGATATTTTTTAGTTAATTAATTGGTTTTTATAACACAGTGAGTCAAATTAGTGCTTATCATATACGCATGGGTGTAGAGCCATCCACTAGAGCTTGAATGAGGGGGTCACACTAGTCAAGAAAGCTTATGTTCCTTTCTATTGGCAAATAGTGCCCCAGCTCTGGGTGTGCCTTCATGGACTCTTTCCTCTTCTATCCTGAATTGTTGCCTAGCTTGATCCTAATTAGGACTTGTATAGACAGCAACACTGTCCTAGGTTAATATGTGCAGCAACCTTGTCTTGTCCAAAACATACTGTTTTGCAGGAGACCTTTCTAACCCTTGGAAACTAGAAATTTTCTGCCCACTCTTCCACAATGCTCCCTGAGGATAGGGTATACAATAACATTGAGAATTAAATAAAATAATGTTGCTGTGTAGACAAGGCTAGCTTTTGTTTCTAATTCATGGTTTTCCTGTTTTGTTCTCCTGGGTGTTAGAATTACAGCTATCCAAAGTCATTATTACTGGCTTTGTGTATCAGTTTTTAAGCTAATCAAATAATACCTCAAGTGGCTACTGGACAAAGACATTTATTACCAAAAGTACATTTTTCTTTACTTTTCATGACATATTTCAGTACACAATCATGATTGTGTTCTTCCCAATATTCATTTATTCTTTGTTAATAATGCAGCACCTGTTCCTTTTGGAGAAAGCATTATATTACAAAGTTCAGTACATATATAACAGGTTTGGACTTGACCCTGGACTTTTTGAAAAGCAAGTGACCAAGCCATGATTCTTCACGTCTTCTCTAACTTCAGATCGATAGCAATTGTTTAGGAAATCAATTTGTGATCAAGATATTTTCTGGATAATCAGGAAAAATGGACCCCTTCTTTCCTCTGTGATGAATTTTTAAGTGGATGATGATCTTGTTGTTATCAACTTAAAAACAAGTAGCCTGGGAATAAGTGGGTCAATAAAATGTAACAAATTGATTTTTGAAACTGAATTAGTTTGGTATCAGTGATTCCTGCGACTGACAGCTTGTGCCCTCAGTGCTGAATGTAGAAAGAGTCCCCAGTGAGGAAAACAGTGACGGTTAGTCGGAATCAGAGGAAAGTAGAAATAAGTAGCCAACAGTGGGATGGTCATATCAGACTCCTGTGGGAACCAGAGGGGAGTCTCAGATATTGACTGATGTTTGGACACAGCTCTTTCTTCTTTCCTCTTAGTGTCAGATTTTACAAGCAAATCACTTATGATTTGTTAACATAGATGCTTAGCTGGAATGACTTTCTCTGGTCCGATTTTAAAATGTCAAGAGCGAAGAAACAGATACGGGAAATAAAGATCTTAATCGCACTCTGACTGCTGTTGAAGAAGGTGAATTAGTTTGTGGTTCAATCAATATTTATGACATTTTAGTTACTTTTTTTTCTTTTAACCACTTTGATTGTGATACTGTATTATTGTAAAACAAGTATATTCTTGCAATAAAGAGCCAGAATGTGGAGTCAGTCTGAATGCATTTAAATGCTGGCTGCACACTTGTTTGTTGTATGGACATTTAAAATTATTTTAACTTCTCAGCATATCACTTAAATCATCTAAAAAATGAATATTTATTTTATAGAACTTTTGTAATTATTAAAAAGATAGTATATGTAAATTATGTAAAAATCACAGTTTGCTCACCATGTCTTTTATTTATTTATTATTTATTTATTTATTTATTTATTTTACTGGAAACCTTTTATTGATGAGACGCCATTAGCTACACAAAGTGCTACTGGCATTAAGCACCCTCCTCCTTTACAATGTGATCTTTCTTGAGTGGTCCCATGAAAGCTTTCTTCTCCTCCATGGTCTGGAAACAACCATGGCCAAACTTGGAGGTGGTGTCAACTTCTCCAGATCCCAACATTTGGTCTGAACCAGCAAGGACTTACGAAGCATAAGTACTTGCTTCTTGGTTCCCATCATACAGCCGTTGAACATGATGAAGTCACTGGTCACCTCACCATAATCGACAAAGCCACCCAGCACATTTATGCTCTTGTCAGATAGGTCATAGTCAGTACATGCATTGTTCTTGACCAGTTTATCACCCTTGATGAGGTAGCCTTGACCAATCATGTAAATCTTGTTAATCTCTATTCGGTGATGGTAGCCTTTCTGCCCACCTCAAGCCCCAGAGAAGGCTACACGGGCAGGGTACCAGAAACCAATATAGGCAACTTTGCTCAGACCTTGATGGTTCTTCTGGGGCAGTTTCTTTGCATGACAAGACTGGTCACTCCCTTGTATCCTTTGCCTTTTGTGACGCCGATAACATTAGTCATCTCATCCTGTCCAAACACCTGTCTCACGGGAAGCTGCTGTTCCAGCCTCTCTCCAGCCCAGTCTTGCTTCTCAGCCACAGTGCTCCCATTCACCTGATCTCTATCAAGTGTGCGCCTTCTAGCATAGAGGAAGCAGATGCATCTGAGTGTGGTCAATTATACGGATGACTTGTCAGCATGTCTTCAAGCTGCTGAAGTCCTTCTCCAGGTGTTTCTTGCCTGTGTCATTCGGACACTTCTTACAGTATTTGATGAAGGCCTTCTTTGAGTTGTACCAGTTTTTATTGAAACACCTTTTACACTTATCACTGATATGCTCAGTAAATAACGGTCTTGAAGGTCTGGAGACCTCGTGGAGTTGCTATGTATCCCACAATGCCCACAATCACCATTGGTGGGGTTTCCACAATAGTTACAGCCTCCACGACTTCTTTCTTGTTCACTTTAGATCCTGGCCTGCCAACTTTGCAGACGATGTGGGTCATACCAGCCTTGTACCCTAGAAAGGCTGTGAGGTGAACAGGCTTGGAAGGGTCATCCTTAGGGAAGCTCTTCACTTTCCAATGATGCTGACTGCTGCTCTTCTGAGGCAAGAAGCCCAAGGACTCATGACTGGGAGCTGAGAATTTCCTTTGAGACATCTTGCTGCCACACACTGCTGATAGAGCTACTCAGCATGTCTTTAGGTTTAATTAATACTAATTTTATTGTGTGCTACTATTCATAAATGAGTAGAAGAATGGAATGTGACTACATAAAGCACAATTTCAACCTGAGTGTTACAAACTTTCAAATTTTAAAGACTAGAGAGATGCCTCAGTGGTTAACAACACTGTCTGCTCTTCCAGAGGACCACAGGTTTGATTCTCAGCACTCACATAATGGCTAACAAATACTTATAGATTCCGTTCCAGGAGATCTGACACATGTCTCCTGGACTCCACAGGCACTGTATCACTGAGGTGTACAGACATACTTGAAGGCAAAACACCCTTACACATAAAGTAAAAATAAATTTCATTTTTTTTTTTTTTTTTTTTTTTTTGGATTTTCGAGACAGGGTTTCTCTGTATAGCCCTGGCTGTCCTGGAACTCACTCTGTAGACCAGGCTGGCCTCGAACTCAGAAATCCGCCTGCCTCTGCCTCCCAAGTGCTGGGATTAAAGGCGTGCGCCACCACCGCCCGGCAAATTTCATTTTTTTAAACTTTCAAATTTTACATAGTTTAATTTTCTTATAATTAATTGAGTCTCATGTATATTCTCCACTCAATGATCATTGATAAAGAAGATCATGACTAACCAAATGGTTCAAATGTAGATGGCTGTTTAAAAGAAGGACTTTCATTTTGTTTGTTTTCTTGAGTGTGGAAGGACTCTTATTTACTTTGGTTTTATGTATGTAAATGAGGTCTGTCTAAACCCAATCTTCTATTCAATCAACCGTTTTGCACATCCAAATCTCAGAGAAAAGATTTGATACTCTAGCAGTCAGTTAGTTGCTATATGTTGTAGTGAGTGAATGTAAAATGCAATGTGATTTCAAGTGTAATATAGAGAATAAAATGAACTTGGTGAGATGTGGTTGTGATTAAAGATAGAAGTCTGCTCAAATAGACATAGTTTGACAAAAGAGGCCAGTTATGTTTTTTTGCATATTACTCATAGCATAAAAATAATATTTAAAATAAAATATTATGTTCTATTCATTTAAAATATAATCTTGTAAAGGTAGAAGATTTTCATAAAGTGCCAATAGAAAATCCCTAGTTTAAAAAAAGTAAAGGCTATAGGTTTGTAGTTTTCTAACTGGGGCATTAAATGTTTGGGGAAATTTAGAATTGTCACTCATAACTACTGGCATAAGAGCTCCAGAAGCATTCAGGAACTAATGAAATAATACATTTATTTTTGTATACATTAAGCAATAAGAATTTTATAAAAATTAACTTTTTCTTTGAAACAAATTCATGGTGCATATGTTTTATATTCATAGACTGTTGCAGTTGCCAATTAACCTCTATTCATATAGACCTGGCAGTGATGGTACATTCCTCACTACTCGACCCAATGTTTTGGATTCCCAAATGAAAGACACACACACACACACACACACACACACACACACACACACACACATACATACACACACAGAGCCCAATATTTTAATATACCTTAAACAGCTCAATAGCTGGGCCACTCCCATACTTCAACATGCCTAACACCTCTCCTCTGATATTCCTCAGTTATTACTTACTAAAATCTCCATTCCACCCTTGCTGCCCTAGAGCCAGTGAGGGGGACTGGGGCTGTTCTTCCCTGGCATTTACATGATTTTTATGCTCTTTCTCTTTTGCACCTCTCAAGCCTGGTCCTTAATCTTTTCCCAGCAAGGTGATTCTGTTTCCTTCCTCCTCCCTCAGTCCTTTGCAGGGGCAAGATAAAGTCTCACCTCTGTCTCTCTGTCCAGTCATTGGCCACCAGCAACTATATTTACCAATCAAAACCAACTGGGGACTCATCTCTCAGCATCTCACATGCAGATGTGAGAATTCCCATGTAATTTGGGGGATCTAATTAACATAAGTAGCATTAGAACAAATCCACAACAATAGATAATTAAACAAAGGTAAAAATTAGATATAGTCACTTATTTATGTCAAGCAAGTGTCAGGGCAAGAATT
The DNA here is from genome assembly GCF_004785775.1 of Grammomys surdaster. NCBI lineage: Eukaryota > Metazoa > Chordata > Mammalia > Rodentia > Muridae > Grammomys > Grammomys surdaster. Next base: position 6,471,818 of record NW_021620876.1, read on the forward strand.
CCAGCACAGAGAATTAGTTTTACCCCTCATTAACTCAATTTATGTCCTTCCTTAATTTTTCACTCAGTAACAAAAGCACAAAGCATGGCTCTGAATGAAGGATGTAATTCTCAGATCTGACTTGCTTGTCTTCACTTCATGACACTTCATGACAGGTCCACCAAATTAGTATAATCTATATGTGCATTTAGCACTGTCATTATTCGTTTCTTCTTAAACTACCTTCAATTTTTTTCTTTCAAATTTACACTCAATTTAATCAAAACCCAAATAGGACTTATTTAAAACAATAGTTTTATATCACCCATCTCCAAAACATACTATTCAATATGTTTAGCTGTGTGTATTTTCTATGGCTTTTAAAAGTTTTACAAATTAAGATTTCATGTATCTTAAGAATCCTCATAAGATTATAATTTAAAATTAAATGGGAAATAATACCTACCTGCTTTTTTCACATGTAAATTGATTTTTTAAGAAGCTATATCAAACTTCAGACTTCCAAGTGGTGAACTTTTTATGTGTAATACCTTTCTGTGCTAATGTATCTAGTTTCTGTCAAGTAGCTATTTAGAAAGAAAACATTATTGACTACCTTAGTTTAAAATTGGAACTCATTCCAGGATGTCTACATTGTGTATAGAAACTACCTTTGTTCATTTGCTAAGTTAGAGCACTTCAGAGTCCCAAGATAACCTATTATTTTTGAATGTAGTTTTTCTTCTTTTGAAATTATAGATTAAATTAATAGATTCTTTGTTCTCAAATAATGTAAATTACAGATTACTAAATTGGATGTGCAGAATTTATTCAAGATTATATAGAACTTGAAATGTCATGAGAATAAAAATCTTTTAATGAATTGCATATTACTAGCAATGGACTTGGTACAATGAGATTCACCACACTACAGGAATGTCATGTGGTAACAACATGCAGAGTTTACGATTGAGAAAAGAGGAGATGATTCTCATTCAGATGGGCTGGGCTACTTGGATGAATGCTTTATGGCAGTAAAAATTGTCACCTTTTAGGTAATAATGTAAAAATAGTTTTTAACTTAATACTTTTCATTCCAAAATAAAGACTATTGTTAAGTAGGCAATATTTTAAAAATCATTAGATAAAAATGTAGTTTTGACTATTCAAACTTTGAAACATAAGACAAAAATATTATAAATTATCTTCGAGATATTTTTATAAGGTATCTAATTTTAGTAAGCTTTGACTTAATAGAAAACCTTTTTCTAACTTTATATCATTAGAATGGGCCCTGCAACAATACGAAGAGATTACAGATATTGACAATGGTGTGGTGAAATTGTAATCCTCCCTGTGAATTGGTAGAAACTAAAATAGCAACATTGCTATTGAAGCACTATGCTGATTCTTCAAGAGATTTAACATAGAGTTAGCATAGGATATGAAGCTGTATATCAAAGAGATACTTTACACACATATTGATTGTATTATTTACAATAATCAAAATATATAAAAATACACCTTCTCATTGCTAGAGCAAGCTATTGCAGCATATATATATATATATATATATATATATATATATATATATATATATATGTTGCAAATATCCTTCAACTTTGGGAAAAGAGAAAAACAGAATACATTTTACAACATGGCTTGAATTGAAGAACACTATGTTAAGTGAAATAAGCCAGTCATAAAAGACATATATGTAAGATTCCACTTATATGAGGTACAAGAGAATACAAAAGCTGACAGGAAAAAAAATAATGGCCGTATGCCTGCTAGAAAATACATTACATTGCTAATTAATGGGTTTAAAATTTCAGTTTTATAAGTTGAAACCGTCTTGTTTATGCAGCTAAAGTATAGATTTAGAGTAGTTATATTGGTAAATTTTATAATATACATGATTTCACACATATAAACAAATGAAAACTCTTACAGAAAAATATCCCAAACTATTCCAATGTGCAGCCAGTTTAGAACTACACTTCTCAAAAGCAGTGGTCCTCACATTTAGCCCACAGATCTAGAAACTGTGTTAACTAGGATCTTAAAAAAAAAAAAAATCCATTCAATGTTTTACTGAACCTACTTTAAAATAACAAAGGTAAGCAGGGATTTGTATTTAGTATAAGCTAATCTCTTGTCCTGAATAAAAGTAAATGTCAACACTTGTGATTCTTGTAAAATTAAAAAAAACATGATAAGCTTATAAAATTTTTAAGATGAGATGAATATTATTTTATGCTTTACTTAAAGATGTGTTCACATAAAAAATCTTGCAAATAAAGCCTAACATTGTGGAACAGGACTCTAATTTCACCATTTTGGATAGAAGCAAATGGATCTCTACAGAGTTCCATGTTTAAAAAAACAAAACAACATACAAGCAAACAAAATAAAATGAAATACAATGAACGTAGTCACTATAAAATGTAAGAAATAGGCAAAGAAAGTTTTATAATTGCAGGCACACATTCTTATTCAATAACTTATGTGTGGGCAAATCTGCCTATGTGCTGGCCTTGGTGCTGAAATTGAATTCAGACTTCTTGTGATCCTGAGCTTTATTTGTTTAGATTCTTGGTAAAAAGAACTGAGGAACAATACACTAAGAGAAACCAGCTGACAAAGACAAGTGAGATAGTTTAGAGCTTCAGAACATCAGGTAACCAAAAACATTGGTTGAAATATCCTAGTACTTTAATTTTCCACCTAAAAACAGGGCTGTATCCTGATGAGTGTCAGTCTAGGCTATATTGTATTTGGTTGCTTTGAAGAGTCCATGATTATACATAACTTCCAGGCTGCTTTAATGAATTTTAACACATTGCATTGAAGTATGTCATAAAATGTAATTTCTCTTCTTGAAGTGGAGCTAGGATATGGAAATTTCGAGGTATTAGTACAATAATATAGCCAAAATCATAGTCCATTACCATATATTTCAGAAGAATCAAGAATTTTACAAGATAGATATATAATTCTAGAAGATAATAATGACTTATTGATTTGTACAATTATTTTATTTAGATATAAAGAGTACCCATGTTTACTAAGTAAGCCATAAAAATGAGTAAGAAAGACTCATTGCATTGAAATGAAAAATAAACTGGCCTAATAAATAAGAAAACTAAGAAAATAATACTTCAAAATGAAAGCTTTAATTATGAGAGTTTGAAACTCATTTAATACTCTCTCAGTACATAATTTTGTGTGGAAGATATATTATTCCTTAATCATGTTTGTTAAATTAACATTAGCTTTAATGGATATACACAACTTATTTTCTACGCACCTTTTGTGAGCACGAGTCTATATTTTTCTTAACAAAAATAGCAAGGTTTTTTTAGGCTGAAGAAACACTGGTTTCCCTTTTTCATCTTATTACTCTAATGAGCCTCTGAGAAGATAGTTACAATGACTAAAAATAGTACTGTCTTTTCCTTCTTTGTTCCCACAAAGAAAGTACCTATTACTAGGGAGCACTGTGGAATACATTTGCTACAAGCAGAATGTGTTTTCAGATCAGCATTAGGATCATGAAATGATCACTGATGCATGTTATCATCCAACAAAAATTCACTCAAATTTTGTTGGTTACTTTAATAATGCCATTTATAGCGAGAATAACCCATAAATGACCACTTGTTTCATTTACTTGTCATGCTTATTTTTAGAAGAATTTTGTACAATGATTCTAAATATTGGTTCACGTCTTTTCATGATTAGACTCTGGATGTGGGCTTCTGAAAGAAATAGATAAGAAATAATAGCTTGTTTCCAACTCATTAGACAATTCAAAATATGTCGAATACAATCATATGACTAATGGGTTTGCCATGTTTCTACACTATAAATATCCCTTTTGTATTTAATAAACACTTTACTAGGAAAAATATGAAACCATGTAAATATCACATTGCTGATCAATCGCCCTCCCACCTTAAATCTACTGGTGCAACTTGACTGAATTAATTATTTCCAGAAATTCAAATATCTACTTTCAAAATGAAATATTCCTTTATACTTGGTCATTGACATCCTACAATGATGTCTCTAATTTTTGTTATGCTTTGTCTTTGTGGGTTGTGTGCATGTATATCTGCACACATGTGCATACAAGTGCTCACATGGATGAATATATGCATGCATATGTGATGGATGAATGTGATTGTGTAGGTTTGCATGCAGATATACATAAACAGACCAGAGCAGAAAATTAGGTATCTTTCTCTACTACTCTTAGTCTTAATGCCCTCAGACAGAATCTCTTACTGAACTAGATGTTCCTGTTTTGTTTTGTTTGTTTTAATTTCTGATAGGCTGCTGGTCATGGAACTCTTGGGATCTTCCTTATCTGCAGTCCCCAGTACTCAGATTACAGGAATACATGGTCATGTTTGACATTTCACGTAGGTGCTGAAGTTTCAAACTCAGGTCTCATGCTTTCGTAACAACAACATATAAACACTGAGCAATCTCTCTAGCCCCACCATCTCTACTCAGAATTAACTAATTAAGGAATATCAGCATAGATCACATCTTCCTGTTTTTATTCATGAAAAGATATTTGTAACTACTACTTCTACTATTTGTTCTGCTTTTAAATTAAGCCTTTGAATATATATTGCCTATAATAAATTGGTGGAGGAGAGCAAGCAGAAAGACAGTAAGATCCAGATTTAAGGGCACATTGTTTTCCAGACATGAAAGCACTGTTTTACACATGAATTCACAGTTGCTATGACAGCATGCACAAAACCCATGCAAGATAAGCTAGTAAAAAAACCCTAGCATAAATGAAGGCTTGTGTATGTGTGTGTGTGGGGGGGGTACATGCGTGTGAGTGGTGGATGTATCTGAGTATAAAGTCCCACTGAAGCTGAGAAGCTATTGGCACTTGATGACTTCTGGGGAAATGAGAATGCTTTCTTCAGGGATGTGGTCCTTGAAAGGCTACTCATTGCTGGTGGATGGTCCTACAACAGGCAGCACTAAATGGAACCAGTGGGTTTTAAAAACAGACCAGATGAAGTTGAAAAGTAAATTTTGTTGTAGGATATGAAGGAATTAGGAAAGGAGTTGACGGTGATATATGTGTTCAAAATACCTATAGATATTCGCAAAAAGTTCTATACAAAAGGAAAAATTAAAATCGACAAACTTTGCAACTCTTGACTGTGCTGTTTTATATTTAACATCTATATGAATCTGTGACTCTGTCAGGGCATTAGAGTTGTTTAGCATTTCTGGTTCTTTGTGCCTCCACACTTATGTCACAAATTCTCAAGTGATAGTTTTCTGTCAGTTACTAAATGAGGATTTAGCAATTGTAAATTTATGTATAAATGGAAATCTGATGTATGTACCTTGTTTTATCTAGAATGTTTAGCTCTAAACACCACTTAAAAATCTATATTTTTATTATATCTGCAATTTGCTGTTCAAATTGTTGATTCTATTTATACTTTAAAATCTATCTATTCATGATCATTCTTGTTGCCAGATCAATCAGTCTGGCAATGAAGCTGCTGCAAATTTTCATATAAATGGTATGTGTGTGTGTGTGTATGCAAATGCACATGTGGCCATGTGTGTGTGCATGTGTGTATGTGTGTGTGCATACACGTGTGATGTTAGTGTGTGTGTGTGGTGTGGTAAATGCATGATGTTCTGTTGTTTTTAAGAGAGGAAAACTTTATTCTCAGTTCATGGTTTGAGAATATAGTCCATCAAAATGTAGCACGCATTATCAGAGGAATAGCTTGCAGCTGTTGTGGCAGTAGTATGTGACAGCTGCTTGCTTACATCTAGGGTGACTAGGAAGCAGAAAGACAAGACCTGAAACAGGGTACAGCTATTAAACTTCAAGTCATTCCACTAGTGACTCATTCCCTTCAGCTAGGTCCCAACTTCTAAAATTCTACATTTCAGTACAGCTCTAAGAACTGGGTCCAAATCTTCAAATACCCTACATCCATGAGATCGTGGACATATGAAATTCATCTTTTTGACTTAAAAGTACTCACACTCATAAGAGTCTGCATGGTTCAAAAATTCCCATTCTCTTCTAGTTAGAGCAATCTTTTTATTATAAATTCCTGTAAAATGAAAATCCACTTTATAAACCTCTTTTATGTGACATTATTATGGGAAAGATATGAACAGACATCGATGTACTTCAGACAAGGAAGTTATAAAAGATAAAAGTAGCAATACTGTCAAGGTCCAACTTGGCAAGTCAGTGAGTTTACTGAACTCATTTACAAGAGCATGGATGATGCAAAGTCACCAAACCCAACTCCAGCCTTGCTGATGACACATGAAAGTTGAAACTCTGGAGGTTGATGCAGGACATACAGGCAGCTCAACACATCAGAGGCTCCTCCAAGCAGTTTTGCTGGTCCATGTCTCCTCCTATCACCTTGGCTGAGGGAGGTTTATGAGTACTTTGGTTTCAGCATTTTCAAACACAAGAAGTTTCTTTATTCCCTGAGTCTCTTTAGCCACTTCCCTAATTTCTACAGGGAATGCTGAAACTTAAAAGGAATTATTATTCAACAGCTTCCAATATACAATAACACAGGGTAAAGATTTATATTCAAATATGGAGAAAAGGAGCCCAAAACAAGAAAAGGTAAGTTTAAGCAAGATTAAAAACAAGTAGGAAAAAATATCAAACCTTTCAACCCATATCCAGTTTCTGGAGTTCATGGAGGCATCACCTGAGGTTCAGTGGCCAAGATAACCCCAACTTTTTATTTTTGAGGCCTGCAACACACGCAAGTTCTCCATTGAGTGGCTCTATTTGGTATCTACAAGATTTTCAGTGGATGTCTCAAGTTCTTGGAATTCACAACATGATGTCTGCATTTTAATATCGTATTCACCTTCATAGCTTCATGTGTTGTCCACTACAGAGTTCAATAGAACTAATCAGACCCTTTTGTAGATTACCTGGTCTTAGTGGCTTCTTAAGTCTCTAAGATTCTGTCACTTTTGCATCTTCTATGTAAAGCTCTGGTGCCAGCTTAAGACACAGGTTGGTGTTTATGACTATAGGTGAAGTAGTCTCTGCATATCACAGAAATGCAATACATAAGAATATCTGTGTAGGTGGTCCTCTGAGCATCCAGAGTTTGTCTTTCTTCAGTAACTCTTTTTAAAAATGAAAGTTTAAAAAATGTTTGTATCATTGTATCCTACAGTTTTCAGTGTGTGAGGTCCTGCCTTTAACGTCATCAAAGTACCATTCATACTGTTTCAGTCTAGAGTAAGAAGTTTTATTCAGTTTTAAACACTTATTTTTAACCCCTCTCTTGATATTATACATGTGTTTATGCATATATGCACATATGTCACATGCTTATGTACCTTCGGAGGCTAGAAGAGGGCATTAGATGCTCTGGAGCTGAAGTTACAGGTAATTGTGAGCTGCCTGACATGATGCTAGGCAGAGAACCACATTGCAGATTTACTATGTGGTAGTTTGTATGACTGGCCCAGGGAGTAGCACTGTTCAGTGGTGTGGACTTGTTGGAGTAGGTGTGGCCTTGTTGGAGGAAGTGTGTCATTATGGGGGTGGGCAATGAGACCTTCTTTCTAATCATGTGGGAGCCAGTCTTCTAGCTGCCTTCAGAACAAGAAGTAGAACTCTCAGCTCTTCCAGTTCCATGCCTGCCTGGACTCTCCCATGCTGCCTGTCATAATGATAATAGACTGAACCTCTGAACCTGGAAGCAAGTCTTAATTAAATGTTGTCCTTTGAAAGAGTTGCCATGGTCATGGTGTCTCTTCATGGCAATGAGACCCTAATTAAGACACATTATTACCTTGTCTTGCAATTCTCTCTAGCAAATTACTTTGCTTATTACATTTGAATTCAGATTCATTCAAGCTCTCAGGACATGGGTACAAAGTGACCAGATGATCCTTTGCCAGAATATAACACAAATATCCACAGTCTGGTTCCTAGTAGAGTCTTTGATTCCCTGTACAACTTCATATACTTAGTCTTAAGAGTCTGCATTTCTTTTGGCATTCTGATCTTTTGATGAGAATTGGTCATTAATTTTCTTACAACATTCTCAGGCTTCCTGGGCTCACAACTCTAAATTCTTCCACACTTTCTCACGGCTGTGTTAAGTCATATTGATATCCCTGATTCTTGGTACAGGCTTTCTCATAAGTATGATCAAATATTTACTTCACAAGAAGAGTAGACAGGGATTATTTTGGCTTGTGATTGGTGGATATAGACTATTATAGTTAGAGGGCAGAGTGAAAGGAACAACACAGTTATTACATCAAAGTAGACCCAGAAGAAAAGATATCATTTGATCCTTTGTTCAATTATTCAGGTACTGAGTTCATGAATCTTATACCTAAAATGTTTAAATTAGTAAGAAAATGTCTGAATATTTTTTAAAGTGGCCACAGCACTTAATTTTCCCACTAGCAGCAGGTGAAGTTTCCACTGTCATTCAGAATAAGTTAAACTGCCTTATTGATATTTTAGGATAATTTTTTTTAGCTTCTTAGATTGTATTTATCTAAGAAACCAACATCTCACATGTTTTTTGATTAATAACGTATCTTTTCTGAAGTGTTACTAAAATGCCATATTCAATTTATTTTCTGCTATTTTTTATTTGTATCAAGTTGTAAATTTTTTTATATATTTGGGATATAATTTCTTCATTATATGCACATATTTGAAACATACTCTGCTTTCATTCTGTGAGGTTGCAATTCAATTTTGCTAAAGGTGATTTTCAAGAAGCAGGAGATTTTTGCTTTTGTTGAATTCATTTCAACTTCTTGGTTTCCTTCATTTGATGTCTTTATTGACCAGGTAACCATCTTAAATAACTGTCTCAATGGAAGACTGTCTCATTTGTGGAAGGGGAGATTGTTTCTATTTGATGCTTTCTCCTCTGTAGTAGTTTACTCTAACTGGTTACCTGAGCCTTAGTGTCTGCTTATTCAAGAGACTGATTTTTACTTCATGATCACTTTTAATTATAATATTGACAAGAATCTCCCTCACATTCTATCTAGAATGTCCCTCTGTGTTCACTGTGAGGCTTCTATCCTCTGCTGTTATCGTCTTACCCACATCTTTAGACAGGAAGTTGTTTCTGGACAGAAGGTCAGGGTGAAAGATTATAGCCAGTTGCTGTCTGTTGCTAAATAAAGGTTTAAACAGAGGCTTCATAAGTACCATATAGTTGTTTCTGTTGAAAGGACAAACCTAAGGACAGTTATTCCATTGGGATACAAATGGTAGTTAGATGACATGTAAAAAAATAGTGAAAAGCAAAATTAAAATACTGTAATTTCTTACTGTTTTTATTTCATATGGATAAAACATTGAATCCACACCTTTGAGTCCTTAAAGAACACTTGTGAAAATCATTAAAAAAAAAACTCGTTAAGTTTTTTTTTTTTAACAGTTATATTATGCTTATATTATGCTCCCAGAGTATTGGAATACAGATAATAATTTCTCTACAAAATGCATCCATTCTAAGGTACACAACTCACCAATAATTAGGCACCAGGCTGTCTGATTTTTTTTCTCAAGGAAAATAGAATTTTAAGACTAAAACAAGCTTCGTGTCTCTTTCTCTCCCGAGCCCCAGTCCTTCCACTAACAGCATGCACAAGCTCTTTGGGACTTCGGTGGGGACGGCTGACATGCTAACACCACTCACCATACAGGATGGTTAACATGGACACGGGCATGACAAGGAAACCCAGCAGCATATCAGCTATGGCAAGTGACATCAGGAAATAGTTGGTGGCATTCTGCAGCTTTTTCTCTAGGGACACTGCCATGATGACCAGTATGTTTCCAGCAATGGTGAGAATAATCACGACAGCTGTCAATAAAGCAGACCAGTTTTTTTCCTGGAGATGAAGAAAGGAGAGGCATGTCGGTGGGAGGTACCCTTCGCAGGAGAGGTTGGTCCTGTTTTCAGCATCAATTGTCCAGTTTGATGCGTCGGAAGTGTTAGCATCTCTGGAGTTGAAGTCATTATGGTAGAGCCTCGAATCATCACCTAATTGCATTAAGGAGTTTGGAATTGAGCTCAGAGAGATATTGTCTTCACAAAGAATTTCCATGTCTAAGCCGGAAGTTGTAGCAGATGAAGTGTGGAGAGACTAGCGAGTCATAGCCTGGGCTCACCATTCATCCTCATGTCCTGGCGCTAGGACGTACGGAAGCGGAGACCATGTGTGGCTCCTCTGGCTGCCTTCTTCTCTTCCATAGTAAGAGTTACAGAAGTCTGTTGGCTCTTGATTACGCCTCCCTTCCCAGTGCTAGGGAGAGTCCGCGGCTGAGCTGTAAGTTCTCAAGGTAGCAAAGGCTAAAAAAGCAGTTTTGAGCATTTGGAGACAAAAACGTGTTCGTGGTTAAGGAAGAAAAGTTTTGTATCCGGTGAGAATCTTTCAGCTAATTCTCGGGTTGGATGTGCTGCTTCCAAGAGTTCAGCCATCACAAAGTTAAAATAGCATGAGCTCCACAATGAGGAGGGAGGGCCGGGTGCCCTCTGTATTAATTAAGGAAGTCAATTAAAAACCTACGCAGTGTTAATGCCATCATAACTGGATATACTTAGATTAACCCTTCGTAGTCTCAGAATCGCTGCAGCAGTGGTCAGGAATTTCAGCTAGTTTATCCAAGTGCTTTCCTGTTCTCACTGGAGCTTCCTGGAGGTTCTCCAGTTAAAAATGTATTCTACTCATGTACTATACAGAATAAGTACACTTACCTGTGTGTGTGTGTGTGTGTGTGTGTGTGTGTATGTGTGTGTATTTCAAGTATAGTTGATAATTCTAATGGTTTAGGGAAGTGCAGAAGTAGATTCTCCTCTATGGTCCAGGACTTCTCTTGCCACAGATACTTGACTAGGTTGACAGAACCAGGCATGCATTCTCTCCATTCATTGGGTCCAAATTCCAATAGATTGCTGTCAAATATGCTCCAGGATATCCTCCAATGCCACTATTGCACATTTGGGTAGACCATACCTTTCTAATCATCATTGCAGTTCGTGGATTTTATAACTCACTAAAAATTGCATATCACAGCCTTTCCCATGAACTGAACTTGAAGCATAATTTTGTATATAAATTCTACATAGTCTTTGAAACATTACATAAATCACTATAAATTAATCAAAATTTCTTACTATCTGTACTTGAAAAATAATTATTTGTCCATTTTGTGCTGAACAACCTTCTTTCACGTGTAATTTTTCTTTTGGGGAGATTAGTTTCTGTTGTTTTTGTGAGAATCAATGGTAGGATTAGGAAAATGATAAAGGGTTATGTTTACTTTGTTATTAAAACTAACCAACAAAAATAAAAGCAAGATTTTGGACCTTTTTTTAATATGGGAATATTTTATCATTTGTTTGTTTATTTTTAAAATATCAAAATACTGAGATCACTGTTTTAGGTCACATCTCCCATCCGTTCTAAACTGCCATGCTTCTCAACATCAGGAGTTATGCCAGCTATAAGCAGCCTAAATATGGGTCAAAATACCCATCATGGCACCAGCAGTTAGCAGTGGTGAGAGACATTGTTATTATTTTGTTAATCATTTCATTCATTTACATCTCAAATGATATCCCAGTTACCCCCTCCACCATGCCCCCATTCCATGATATCCCACTTCATTGTTAACCCTCTTTCACCCCATCACACATCTGCTCTCCCCCTCCCTTTTGGCTGTGTGAGAGTGCTCCCCCACCCACCTACACTCTCCCGCCCCACCTCTCCAGCATCCCCCTACTCTGGGGCATCAAACCTCCCTGGGAACCAAGGGCCTGCCCTCCTATTTGTGTCAGGCAAAGCCATCCTCTGCTATATATGTATCTGGAGCCATGAATCCCTCTAGGTACACTGCTTGTTTGGTGGTCTAGTATCTGGGAGAACTGGGTGATCAGGCCAGCCTATGTTGTTCTTCCAATGGTGTTGCAGTCCCCCTTCACTCCTCCTGTCTTTCTGCCAGCTCTCCTACCAGGTTCCCTGTGTTCTTCCTGATGGCTCCACGCATCTGCCTCTACCTTAGTCAGTTGCTGGCTGAACCTCCCCAGGAACTGACCTTCTACATCTCAGCTACAATGCAGAACAGAAGAGAGTGCAGATTGTATATTGTGATGGGCAATGTATGAAGCACAGCTGAGGCCCGGGGTACCTGTAATAATCAAATTAGAGTAATTATCTCAATTTAACTCAATTAAGTGAGTAGTTTGCCTGCTGTGTGTTTTGACACTAATTGCATGCTTTGTGCCTGTAGAAGCCTGACGATGGACTTCAGTCCCCTGGAACTGAAGTTACAGATGGTTGTGAGTTGTCATGTGAGTGCTACGAATTGAACATAAGTCCTCAGAAAAAGCATCTAGTACTCTTAACTGCTGAATCACCCTCCAGTTACTTTCCACTTTCTAAATCATAGTAACAGCCTGTAATGGGAAGTTAAATTGTACATTATAATTATTCTATTTCAATTGTTAAGTCACCAGGAACATATGTCATATCTGATATTAACAGTTCAGTGGCACCTGGATGTGCACTGGCACCCATACACCCCACTGTAACACTGCTGAAGTGAATTTGCACATGTAGTGAGAAAACACATATTTATTTTGTGTGATTTTGAAATTCAATATTGTTATCTACATTTATAGAGTTTATTCTTGAAGATTGTGCAGTGAATAATCAAAAAATCACACACACACATATACACACAGAGACAGAGAGACAGAGAGAGAGACAGAGATAGACAAATAGAGATAGACAAATAGAGAAGAGTAAATTTTAAGCAAGTTCATGATTTTGAGTTAGACTACACTTATACCTATCCTGGCAACATGTGAGCCATGAACCAACTTGACAAAAACTGTAGTCATTTTAGAAGAAGAAACCTCAGCTGAGAAAATGCCCCCACCAGATTGATCTGTGGGAAAGCCTGTGGTACATTTTATTAACAGGTTATTAATGTGGAAGGACACATTATGTTCACTGTGGGTAATGACAACTTTGGTCTGGTTGTCCTGAGTGCTGTAAGAAACCAGACTGAACTAGCTCTGGAGAGCAAACCAGTAAGCTGCACCCCTCCAGGGCCTCTGTATTTGTGTGTATCTCCAGGTTTCCACTTTGTTTGGGCTCCTAATCTAACCTGTAGATAATTTTATGCAAGCTATAACATGAAATAAATCCACCCCCTAAGCTTTTTTGGGGGAATTGTATTTGTCACAAATGTGGAAACCCTAATTAAGACAAAATTGAACTAAAAAAGTATTGTGACAAACCTGAAGAAATCAAAATGTTAAACACATACAAATTAAAGTTGTATGGAGGGATCGCAAATGGAAAATAAAAGTTCCTATTGGTTTTTATATTGACTCAATTGACTGAATGCTTTCATTCCTAAATCTGTACCAATCTTAATCACGTTAGCCACCATTAAAAATAGGAGAGATTCATTTATTTTTCCTTGTATGTGAGAAATTGTTTACTTGCATGCTCATATATATGCCAGATTCATGCCTGGTACACACAGAGGCCAGAAGGCCAGAGGAGAGCACCACGTCCTCTAAATCTAGGAGTTAACGAGGGCTTTAAGCTGCCATATATGTGTAGTCATCAAACCTGGGTCTTCTAAAGAACAAATGTTCTTCACCGTTCAACCATCGCTCCATCCCTGCCTTTACTTTTGAGCTTGGTCTAACATGTTTGTGACTATTGTGCAGAACTCTCATACTACATCATGAACCTTAGCAAATTTTTAGTATCCACCAAAGGTAGAGTTATAAATGCTGTAAAGCCACATTTAAAACCTGATGTATGATGGTTGATTACCTTGCTGTACCTAATTATCCTGTGTTCCTATCAATATAATAAGAAATCATATTAATTATATGATTTTCTTTTCTTCTGTGACTATAAAAATTATGCCACCTACTCCATGTCATTCAGGGCAACAAGAATTCATGCTCATCCCATAAACATCCATATTTGACAAAATAATTTCTTTGAAACAGTCATTATCTTTTTTTAAGGTTTTTTTTTTTTTACTTTATTTATGTGCGCACATTGTCACTGTCTTCAGACACATCAGAAGAGGGTATTGGGTCCCATTACTGATGGTTATGAGCCATCATGTGGTTTCTGGGAATTGAATTCTGGACCTCTCAAAGAGTAGTCAGTGATCTAAACTTCTGAGCCATCTCTCCAGGACTGAGACAGTCATTATCTTAAAATGTAACATAGGAGTAAAATTTTCATGTAAATAGCTCAATTGTTGCACAAAACGTGCTATTACTTTTTTATTCTAGACTCTTCCACAAGAATCATGATCTAATTGTTCCTGTCCAGTATTGTAGTTTGATATACAGTGCAGAAGATATTCCAGTAAGTTTAGGTCTATTTAAGTTTTGTTAGCTAGTTAGATATTGGCAGGGTTAGAGGGCATTAGGGCTAGAACATTCTCTCACTAGCAGAATGTAAAAACAACATTTTGAAGTGTTGTACTGGTTAAAGATGAATGGCATCTGAAACAAATCTCTACTCATGGTAGAAGTCATGACATCCTAAACTACGTACAAAGTCACTAACTGATCCAAGAGTCCTAAAACTTATAAATTATTACCAACAAGCAGCTTTCTGATAAAGAACAAGGGCATACCATTATACTGTCCCATAAGAGTCAATTCAAATGGCCCTTTTAATTATCTGGATAGGAAAACTTGCATCAGAAAAGTTGCCTGTTCTGGAGATATTTTACATAGTATAAAACCTGCCTGAGAACATATATCAGGGAGATGGTTCCTTTGATCATTGTCTATTCTCACCCTCTACTATGTAGTAAATTCTGCCTGTCTTCAAAATTACACATTGTGTTTCTTGTCTGAATTCTTTCGACAGAGCGCAAATGGACAGGAGAGCCAATGGGAGATCAGAATGAGGTCTCAGTGACAGTTCTAGTTTACAGTGGAAGGAAATAAATCAACATGAACTCAAGTTCAGTGACCAGTTTTATCTTGATTCTTTTCTCTTTCCCTGCCAAGTGTAATAGAATGTACTTTTTATTATGAAGTTGGTAAATAGATTTTTTTGACTACAGAAAAAGTAGAATTTGATATGTGACAATATAACAACTATATTCTTTCTCTTAAATTATTTATCTATGAAAAATCATTTTAAATATAATCTTGTTTTTATTCTTTGAGGATATTATACAATGTATTTTGATGATATTTACCTCACTTCTCCGTCAACTCCTCCCAGATCCACTGGCCTTGCTCCCTCTTAACTCAGTGCACTCTTCTTCTTTTTGTCTAAACACATGTAGTCCCATTTTTGCTATCCAACTACTTATGGGTGTAGGGACATCCATAATATAATAGCTGATGTTCCAGTAACTACACCCTAAAGAATTCTCTTCCCCAGAAGCTATCAACTGTCAGTACTTCCCCAGGAGTAGAGGCTTATAAGCCTCTTACCCCTCTAAGCTAGAATTTTAACTGGCTTGAACTTGCTCAGATCTTTCACAAACAACCACAGCTGCTGTGAGTTTATGAGAGCAGTTGCCCTATCATGTCCTGAAGACACTGGGTCAATCCATTCCCCTCTAACCTCTGGCTTTTACTGTCTTTCCTCCTGGTTTTCTTAAATGATCCCTGAGAGTCTTGATGTGTGTGGGTAAGTGGGTGTTATACAGATGTCCCATGTATGGCTGAGCCTTCCTGTGACATGTATTCTCTGCACTTTGACTGATTGTGAGTTTCTCAGTTAACCACTGTCCATGTCTCAAAGTTTTTTTTTTTTTTATGAGGCCTGAAGGTTGCACTAATTTAAGGATATAGAGATGTGAATTTAGAAGGAGTAGTAGTTTGAATATGTTTGGCCCAAGGAGTGGCACTATTTGGTGATATGGCCTTGTTGTAGTAGTTATGGCCCTGGTGGAATAGGTGTGTCTTTTGGGTATGGACTTTAATACCCTTGTCCTCGCTGTCTGGAAACAAGTCTTCTCCTATTGGCCTTCAGGTGTAGATGTAGAACTCTTAGCTCCTCCTGCACCATACCTATCTGGATGCTGCCATGCTCCCATCTTGATGATAATGGACTAAATCTTTGAACCTGTAATCCAGCCCCAATTAAATGTTGTCCTTATAAGACTTACCTTGGTTATGGTGTCTCATCACAGCAATAAAACCCTAACTAAGACAGAGACAATTGAATACTTTATCAGAATTGAATCATTTATCAGAATAGTAGTGGGTCCATCTCTGGGACCTGTGATCTTCCAAACCTTGGGTTCCTGGCTAAATTTACACTTTTTGAAATATATTTCTTCTGTCTAGTAGTTCTTAAGTATAGTCAGGAGTCAGTCACCCCTATGCCATTCATGCTGCTACTTCGATCATGGGTATGTCTTGCCATGCTCGTGACTATTGTAATTCACAGAATTCACAGCTGGGTCAGAGTGCTGATGAATTGCCACCCCCTACCCCCAACAGCCTACATAGTAGTTTCTGGTACTACAAAGGCTATGAAACAGGGAGGAAGTTTTCTGGTCAGTAGTAACATGGATGCTCAATATCTTGTGACCAATATACATGGTATCTTCATCAATTTGAGTCTTATCTCTGATTTCTGGTGGGCAACCAAGAGAAATGTCAATAACTTTTATTGTTCTGAGGGTCTCTGAGACAACCCTGACCAACAACTTTAGGGTAGGTTTCTGTCTTAGTTTCTTCTCTATTTCAATGAAGAGACTCTATGACCCACAAAACTAGTGGAAGAAAGAGTATATTGGTAGTGAGTTCATGGCCATAATGGTAGGCAGGCAGGCAGGCAGGCAGGCAGGCAGGCAGGCAGGCAAGCAGGCAGGTAGAGCTCTGGATCAATAGCTGTGGGTCATATCTTCAGATAACCATGAGGCAGAGAAAGAGAAAAGGCTAACTAGGGCTTTTGAAATATCAAACATCACTCCAGTGGCATGCCTTTTACAATAAGGTGACACCTCCTAATCCTTTCCAAACAGTTCTATCAAGTAAGGATCAAGTGTTCAAACATATCAGTATATGGGATCCATTTACACTCAAACCAACACAGTATCCCAACATGGCACTGGGCCTTTTATTTGGGCACTTATGGCTAATATAATGTTTCTTAATCACTCACTAAGTCAATTGTTTTATTTAATAAAGAATGACAATCATCTAAAGACATATATTGATGTAACACTCTCAGTAGACTCTTACAAAGATTTTGAAAATTACTTTGTCCAATTTTCTGAGGAACCACCAGACTGATTTCCTGAGTGGCTGTACTAGCTTGAAATCTCACCAACAATGGAGGACTGTTCCACTTTCTCCACATCCTCGACAGCATCTGCTGTCACATGAGTTTTTGATCTTAGCTATTCTGACTGGTGTAAGATGGAATCTCAGGGTTATTTTGACTTGCATTTCTCTGATGACTAAGGATGTTGAACATTTCTTTAGGTGCTTCTTGGCCATTCAGTATTCCTCCGTTGAGAATTCTTTGTTTAGCTCTGTACCCCATTTTTTAATAGGGTTATTTGGTTGTCTGGATTCTACCTTCTTTATTTCTTTGTGTATATTGGATATTAGCACTTTGTTGGATATAGGGTTGGTAAAGATCTTTTTCCAATCTGTTGGTTGCCATTTTGTCCTATTGACAATATCCTTTGTATTACAGTAGCTTTTCAATTTTAAGAGGTCCCATTTGTCTATTGTTCATCTTAGAGCATAAGCCGTTGGTGTTCTGTTTAGGAAATTTTCCCTTGTGCCCATGTGTTTGAGGCAAGGCTCTTCCCCACTTTCTCCTCTATTAGTTTCAGTTTATCTGGTTTTACGTAGAAGTCATTGATCCACTTGGACTTGAGCTTTGTACAAGGAGATAAGAATGGGTCTATTTGCATTCTTCTACATGCTGACCTCCAGTTGAACCAGCACCATTTGTTGAAAATGCTTTCTTTTTTCCACTGGACTTTCTTTTTTTCCATTTTAACTCCTTTGTCAAAGATAAAGTGTCCATAGGTGTGTGGGTTCATTTCTTGGTCTTTAATTCTATTTTATATATCTACCTGCCTGTCTCTGTACCAATATCATGCAGTTTTTATCACTATTGCTTTATAGTACAGCTTGAAGTCAGGGATGGTGATTTCCCCCAGAAGTTCTTTTATCAACCACAAGGCACAATCCCTATTACTTTTTTGTAAGAAGGGAAATCAATTTTCCTTCTTGGGGTTCTTAGTCTCATTATTTAAATAATGTAAAAATGGACTCAAATGGAAGGTAAAAGGTAATTTTATTAGAATTTAAAAGAAAAACTCCCAGTTAAGTGACCAGTAGTATTGGCAGCTCTCTAAAAGAAAATTGAGAAGGGAAGGGGTAACAGGCTATGCCATTTAAGTTAAGTTGGCAGTGAGGTGAACCACATGGTACCATATGGCAGGAAGAAGAGCTCTAAAACAGTTAGGGAGAACTGCTTAGAAAAAGATAGAAGGAGAAAAAAATCTCTTTTCTGCTAAATAATTAATAAACACAGGCAGATTTTATAGAGCTGCATGTGTGAGGCCCTATAAGCTCCTGTATTAGAGGAAAGCAATTCTGGTAAGAAAAAGCACATAATTTCATCAAAATAATAATTATGCCACCTATCTCTTTGGCTGAGCTTAAGGTGAGCCTGCATTTCTGAGAGGTGATTCCTTGGCCAGGTGATTGACCAGCTTAACTGGAATGTTATGTCTCTCCCTGGGCTAAACACTTCATCCTCTGGATCAGAAGGAATTAGTTTTTCCTTAATGGGGTTTTACTGCTGCTGTGTCAACCCTCTCTCTGAAGAAGTAACCCAAAAATCATTTAAGTGAAGGGCTGAAGTCAAATAGATATAATCCGTTTTTCAACAAAAATCTGTAGATTCAGTTTCAGAGCTGTTCACCAGAAAGGATTAAGTCAATTGAAATTGGGCTGGACTTTTCTTTTTTTCCATTTATTAATTAATTATTTAATCTACTTTACATTCTGATTGTTGCCCCCTCCTTACCTCTCCTTCTACTCCCACTGTCAAAAACCCATCCCCCCATTACTCCTTCTTGTTCTCCTCAGGGAAAGAAGCCCCCAATGAGTACCAACCCACACTGGCACATCAAGTCATAGTAGGACTAAGGACGTCCTTGTCCCCTGAGGCCTGAAAGGCAGTTCAGCTATGGGAAGAGGATCC
>NW_021620876.1:6491093-6507701 GCF_004785775.1 Grammomys surdaster
GGGGTTCCTATATCCAGTACCTCCATGCTCTTTGGTTGATGATTGTCTCTGTGAGCCCCATGGGCCCAGGATAGTTGACTTTATAGATCTTCTTGTGGTATTCTTGACCCTTTTGGCTCTCTTAATTCTATCCCCAACTCTTCCACAAGACTCCCTGAGCTCCACCTAAAGTTTGGCTGTGGGTCTCTGTATCTGTTTCCATCAATTACTAGATGAAACCTCTCAGAAGACATTTATTAGGTTCCTGCCTGCCAGCATAGCTGAGTATCATTAATAGTGTTAGGGACTGGCTCACTCACATGAGATGTGTCTCAAGTTAGGCCATTCCTTCAGTCTCTGCTCCATCATTATTCCTGTACATTTTGTAGCAGGGACAAATGATGTCCCTCTCCCAACACTATAAGTCCTGCTTGGCTGTGGGAGGGTGGTCACTTCAGTCTCCATATCCTGACCTGCTAGGAGTCTCGGCTATGGCCGGCACCATAGACTCCGGGGAGAGCTACCTCCACCCCTTGTCTTTCACTTGTCATAGAGATGTGCCCTCCCAAACCGATTTCAGTTCGCTCTCTCTATCTCTCTCTCTCAGACCTCTCCAACCCCCTTCCAAAATCTGATCCCTATCATGTTCCCTGCCTCACTCCTTCTCCCACCCAGTTCTCTCCCTTCATCCACCTCAAATGTCTTTTTATTTCTACTTCTGATTGAGATTCAAGAATCTTCCCTGAGGCTTTCCTTGTTCCTTAATGTTTTTGAGTCCTTGGATTGTTGAATGGCTACTATCATGGTTTGTATATGCTTGGACCAGAGAGTGGCACAGTTGGGAGGTGTGACCTTGTTGGAGTAGGTGTAGCCTAGTGAGTGTGAGCTTTAACACCCTTGTCATAACTGCTTGGAAGCCAGTATTTTTCTAGCAGCCTTCAGATGAAGATGTAGAATTCTCAGCTTCTCCTGTACCATGCCTGCCTGTATGCTACCATGTTCCAACACTGATGATAATGGACTGAACTTCTGAACCTGTAAGGCAGCCCCAATTAAATGTTGTCCTTATAAGACTTGCATTGGTCACAGTGTCTGTTCATAGTAGTAAAACTCTAACTAACTAATACAGATATCTTGTACTTTATGGCTAATGTTCACTTATCAGTGAGCACATAGTATGTTATTGTTTCTGGATCTGGGTTACCTCATTCAGGATGATATTTTTTAGTTCCACCAAATTTTCTGCAAATTTCATGATGTCTTTGATTTTAATAGCTGAATAGTATTCCATTATGCAAATGTACTACATTTTCCTTATTCATTTTTTTTTGGGGGGGGGTTGAGAGACACCTAGATTGCTTCTAGTTTCTGGCTATTACATAGCCAGAATAAAGCTGCTATGAACATAGCTGAGCAAGTGTCTTTTTGATGTGGTGAGGCTTTGGCTATAAGCTCAGGAATGATACAGCTGGGTTTTAAGGTAGAACTATTCCCAGTTTTCTGAGAAACGGCTAAATTGATTTCCAAAGTTTGCACTAGCATCACCAATGAAGGACTGTTCCCCTTGCTTCACATTCTCACCAACATAAGCTGTCATTTGAGGTTTTGCTCTCATGGAATGGACTTTTCTTTCCCATGATTATGTGCAGCCTATGTGCAAGTGTCGTTATTTAGCAAGAAGTAAGAAACCAAAGCTCCTATTTGACACTCCTAGCAGAGAACCAAGGACACCCTGGAACTGATGCTTTTGGGGTCTCTTCTTTGAGATGCCTGTCCTGTTTTTGGTCTCCTTTTCTAATCAATGAAAAACCTCTCTGTTGTCAATTCTCTACAATTTCACTAAGCTAGTGTTTCTTAATATTTTGATGCCTGAGAACCACCTGGAAAGAGTTCCCTTCCCCAGATTTCCTGGCTCAGTCATCTGCAATTCTAAAAAGTTCCCAGGTGGTGTGGATGCTACTTGGAGACATAGTGCTAGGGAAATCATGTGAGAACAGAGCTGTTGACTTTAAGTAGAATATTTCACAACTAGTAAATATTTTTCCCTTGGCTAACTGCCTGCACTTGAAGCTGTAAACACTGTGTCTATATTGTGTCTGGGTGCCGTAATTTCAGTATCTGTAACAATAATATTTGTTTGGTGATGAAGTTTACATCTGTTATTCTTGAGTAGATCAAGATTTGATGCTTGAGAAACAAATTTCATTCATGCTTCTTCTTTTCACACTAAGACCAAGTCTGATTAGTGAATTATCACTAAATAATTGCTTATATTCTGATAAGTAAGCTTCTTTAGATTAGGTTACAAACAAGTTCAACTTTATATTATACCAGGAAGTTTTTATTTCTTTTTTTTATAGTATAGTAGATTTTTCTCACTCTGTACTTTTTTTCATATGTGATGGATACTATGTTATTTTTCCACTACCAAGACTAAATGATTTCCATAAAGATTATTAATAAATGAGTCTTTACTTTGTAACTCAATTTCTTTTTAAAAATATTGTCAAGTATAATATAATGATTATTTAGGCTTCTCCTTCTTAATTTTTTCTCATTGTTTTCTCATTCCTAACACACATGTATATGGTTATACAGTCATGTACACTGCATGCAACTGTCATCATCATGTATTTATATAAATACTTTACTTTTAGTTAAAATACCTTTTATCAGAAAATTCTCTAACACATAAAAAAGAGAAATGATGCCTTAGTATCTTTACTAGCACACCTAACTAATAAGCATGGCTTATCCTCTGTATTTTTGTGATTTGTTGTTAGGCATAAAACCATAAATCATATCAAAAATGTCTTGTTTACATACCATGAATACAAACTATATGCATATAACTGTTTTTCAAAATATTGTAGGTGAGTTCAATTCTATTTTCTTTATCTTTGCAAGAAAGACCATTTTAGTGCCTGTTATTAGTAATTATTTAGGAAAGGGAGACATTAATTGGATGCTAAGTGGGAGGTAACAATAATAACACTATGTTTATGCTTGAGTTCATAGGAATCTAGACTTATGGGATAGGGAGTTCCTGGACGGGAGGGCAGGAAAATGAGGTAAGGGGTAACATCTGAAATGTAATAAAATATCCATTAAAAAAAAGAATTTCTAAACTGTTGAGATGGCTCAGCTGGCAAAGGTGCTCACCTCTAGCCTGAGAACTTGAATGTGATCCTTGGGCCTCACAAGGTAAAAGGAGAGTGCTGACATTTACAGTTGTCCTCTGACCTTGACAATTGTGCTGTGATGCAAGAAATGCATGATGGAACATCATTAAAATCCTAGCACTCTGGAGGCTCACAAGGAAGATGATAATTTGAGGTCAACCTGAGCATCACAGTGAAACATTGTCTCAAAAAGAGTCAAACAATTAGGAAAAGGATTCCTTTGATAGAGTTATAGAAGAAATTGGCCAATTTACATATAAGGAAAATGATTTTCAGAGTCTACGTGCACTACTTCTGAATTAGAACTAAGGGGTTATCTATCATCTATCTATCTATCTATCTATCTATCTATCTATCTATCTATCTATCTATCTTTTGTTTTCTAAAACTTTATGACAGAAAGATAAGTTCAAAATGCATAGGAAACAAGTTTGTTTGTGAGTCACATACAAATTCACAGATTGTTTCAGCATGCACATAGATTGCAAAGATTTATGCCAGGTCTCAGTGTTGAGATGGGACTTGAACTCCTTTCTTTAATCTAGTAGATATCTTCAATTGATAATTGCTGGCCAAAAAGTTAGTTTCTTTCAGTAGTATATCACTGGGTATATAAGCCACACTTAAGAATAGGCCCCATGCCCAACAGTAGATGGACAAAACACATAATAAATTCAGTGGTGATTTTAGAATATCTATATCTATATCTATATATCTATGTATCTATATATCATCTACACACACACACACACACACACACACACACTCTGTCTTTCTCATATTATATTCTGACAATAGTCAGAACAGGACAGGTCTCCTAGGGATTCCAAACAAACAGGTAATATCAAATTACAATAAGAGTAGGCACCACCCTCATATTAAGGCTGAACAAAACTACTCAGTATGGGGAAAATTGACCAAGAAGCAGAGAAAAGAGTCAGAGACAAACCTACTTCACTCTAGGAGTCACACAAGAACACTAAGTTATACAATAACATATATGTAAAGGGCCTAGGCCAGACTGATTCAGGCTAGCTGATTGTTGGTTCAGTCTCTGTGAGCCCCCATGAGGCCAAGTTAGTTGATTCTATAGATTTTCTTCTGGGTTCTTGACACTGTCTGGCTCCTACAATCTTTTGCCCTCTTCAGAAGGATTCTCTGAACTCTGCATAATGTTTGGCTGTGGGTCTCTGCATCTGCTCCCATCAGTTTCTAGATGAAGCCTCTTTCATGATAATTATGCTAGGATTTTGCTAGGCTCTGGTCTTCACAGTAATGTATCATTAGGAATCATTCCATTGGTATTTTTTCTGGTCCTGTTTGGGTCTATCTATTCCATATCATAAGGTCTATACAGATTCTAATTCCTGCCTTCCAGGCTGTGTCAGGGATGGGTTCCCACTCATGGAATGGGTCTCAAGATGGACCAGGCATTGGTTGTTCACTCCCCAAATTTCTGCACCAACTTTTCCACAGCAGATTCTGTAGGCAGGACAAATTGTAGGATGGAGGTTTCAAGGCTGGGTTGGTGTCCCAGTCCCTCCACTGGAAGTCTTGCCTGGTTACAGGAGATGACCAGTTCAGGGTCTGTATCCCCTCTTATTAAGAATCTTAACTTGTGTCAACCTAATAGATTTCTAGGAACTTCCATTGCACTCGGTGTCTACATCACCCCTGAAATGTTTGACTCTAATTTCAGTTGTCTCTTCCAGTACTCTTTCTCATCTTCTGCCTACCTGTTTCCTTCTGTTAACTGTACCCATTCATTCCCACTCCACCATGATATTTGTTCTGTTTTCACTTCCCAGGGAGACTCATGAGTCTCCCTTGAGCCTGCTTCACAACATAACTTCTCTGTGTCTGTGATTGTAGCACTATTATCCTTTAATTTACAGCTAATATGCTCTTATAAGCGAGGACATACCATATTTCTCTTTCTGGGTCTAAGTTTTATCATTCAGGATGATTTGTTGTTGTTCTTGTTGTTCCATCTATTTTCCTGCACATTTTATGATATTGTTATCTTAACAGCCAGGTAATGTTTCATTGTGTAAGTGTACCACATTTTTATTGACTCGTCTGTCTCTTTCTGTCTCTCTGTCTCTCTCCCTCTCTCCCTCCTTCTCTCTCTTCTGTACCATACAAATCTTTGCTCTCATATTATAGTTTCTACTTTTGTCTTTATAAGTTTTCTATGTATGTAAATGTATGTCTTGTTACTTTTTCTGTTACTATAAAAATATAAAAACAAAAGCCACTTAAGGAGGAAGAGTTTATTTGGGATCACTGTTCTAACAGAAGGTGAACGTGGCTGGGGAGGCATGATGGTAGAAAGATGAGGATGCTGCTCAGATTGTACTCAGTAAAGAAGTGGAGCAAAATGAAGACTACTGTTCAACTCACTATTTACATATTACTTTATAGACATGGAAGAAGGATCTTTCACTTCATACTGATCACCATGGTTATTTCAGCTGATTTGGTTGACTAAATTGACATCCCTTACTTTATTCAATACTTCATGCGCTTCCCTTTCATGCTATAGAAGAGGATGACCTTTCCCCAATAAAGGAAGGTCTGTCTTTGATTAGTCACACTGGTAACTGTATTTCCCTGCTAGAACCTCCAAGCAAGCTGTCTCTTACACAATTCTATATCCCATAAAATTGCTAGTATTAATCATCACATAAATTCAAGAACTAAAAAGGAGCTGTTAACTTAAATTTCTTTTGGGAGAGTGAGAACAGTATTCAGAGTGTCATAGACATTTGATAACATGCCTGACATGAATAGCAACAAAGCTACATTATCAAATACATCTACAGATAATAATTTGTGAAATTATACACTGTATCTCATAGGTTACCCAACATTTTTAAATATATTTATCAGATTATTTCAGGTATCCACCTGTCAAAAATAAAAGGATCTCTCAGAATAATGTCTGTCTTAACAAGTCGTATGTCTGTCTTGTTTTGAAAAAAAATTGTGCGAAACATTACCATAATACAGCTTTCCATCAATAGAAAAAAAACTAAATCCTGACAATCATGTGATCAGCAATGAATGACGTCATTTGAGGCAACCCCCAGTAACAGTTAACCACAGTGAAATTTGGCCTGGAGTCTGACAGCCCCTCCTTTACCAGAAGCATTCACACTAGTTCTATAGCATGGTTCTTTTTAAGCATTCTAGCATTCTGGATCTTAGTCTACTGATTCTCCAGAGATCTCTGGTTGCTTACAGATCAGTTTTTACTTGTTGTTGTTGTTTTGCAAAACCAGGGCCTAAAGGGAAGGCCATCGTTGAAAAAGTCACATTGTAATTTTCAGGACTGGGCAGAAAACTTCTAGTACCAAAAGCCTGGTGGAGAAAAATGAGATTGTTTCTGAACACCTTGGTGACCCATTTGTTTACTGTAGTTTATTCCCTGGAGTCATGTGACACTCCTGTTCACCTTAAGTTAGATCCCTTGAACCTAAAACCCATGGGGTATAGGTTGTTCTGTAACTTTCAATGCAATTGACACTTGCCCTTATTTATTGAGGCAGTTGCTCACATGTTAGTTTCCTTTAATAATAAATAATTGTGGAAGTGATTGTTCCCTTTGAAGTCTAGAGAGAATGAATAAATTGGTGGCTATAAAAAGCAGCTTCCCACTGGTTTCACACAAAGGGTGACCTTTACAGAACTCTATAATTAAAATAAAAATTCTCATTTTGTCTTCCTATTAGGAGGCCACAATTCCTGCCTTTAAAATGATGACTTTCTAAAATAGTGAATAAACTCATCTTGTTTGGCCCAAGTTCTTTTGACTTTTCCTTCCACTAACATCATTGTTCCAAGAACTGAATTCAAACCTTATAAATTTGCCATGTGGTGATGCAAAGGAGAAATGTAGAATTAACTTTGATCTAAATGTTAAGTGGATACAGTGAAGACTTTGCTTGGAGAAAACTGCAATAGAATCATGCACTTGAAGAAACTCAGGGGTCATTTTGTATTGCACATTCAGGAATTAGACAATGCAGACTGAAGTCAAAGCTATAGCAAGGAAATCTAGGCTTAAATAACCAGGTTCTGTTTCACCAGGGCGATGATGTGAATCACAGACCTTTGCGACTCTTGTATATTCAATAAGGAGGGGAGAAGGTACCTATTTTTATTGCCAACAGAAGAAATCACATATAGAGTTCTTATAATTTTTATAGTTGATAACACATTTAAGGAGATTTCAAGCATTTGAAATAAAATGAGTATGAGATAAGTGAGGGAAGCTTACAGATTATCTAAGTATTCTAAAGTCTTCGTCTTAAAATATTAGTGTGTGTTTCAACAGCAACTTCTTCTCCCTCCCTCCTTCCCTCCGTCCCTCTCTACCTTTCTTCCTACCTTCCTACCTTATTCTTCCTCCTTCTTCTCCTTTTCTACACCTTCTCTCCCTCTTCTTCTTGTCATTTTTTGATAGTAAATCACAAGGAAATATATTTTATAATAATTCTTTGCTTTACACACAAGTTGGTTATTTCTTAAAGATAAAAGAAAGCGTGTTTACTAATAAGATAGATGTGCTGTCTGTCATTACACAAATAATTTAAGTTTGGCTGAATATCTGTTACTGCAGGACATGGAGCTTCTTCAATGCTTCCAGAATTAATTGGTATTTGACTTTATAATCACCGAGCATGAGAATGTCATGTTACAGAAATACATAGTGAAAACTGGTAGAATTATGTTGAAGGCCATTTCAGAGATTATTGAGAATTCTGTATTAATACTGTGCCAAAATTCATTTAATTATTTTTACAAAAACCAAGTCAATGGCTCAAACATCAGTTTTTAAAATCAACCATTCTGACTCAATACCATGATAACCATGATATTCTAACCCGAGGTTTGCATGCTGAGAAGTGACAATAGAGAACCATTAAACAGCTTTGTTTTTTGTAATTTAATAATTATATTTATTTTTCTTATATTGAGAATAAATTTTATTCTCACATTACATAATATATCCTGTTTACAGTCTCCCATCCCTTTACTCCTCCCAGTTCCTCTCTACTAACCCCCTCTCATCCAGACCCACCCCTTTATGTCTTTTAGAAAGAAGCAAGTCTCTAAAGAATAGGAACAAAATACAATAAGATAAAGCAAAACCTAACCCTTGGAGTTGGACAAAGCAAACAAACCTAAAGAAAAGAGCCTAAGGGAAGGCACAAAAATCAGATACCCCCTCATTTTCACACTCAAGAATTCTATTAAAAACTGTAAACTGCCTTAGTATATACCCAAAGGACAGACAGGGTAGGCCATGAGCTTCCTACCTCTGCTTTTCTAAGTTCATATGAGCTTTGTTTATGTTGATTTAGAGGGACTTGTTTCCTTGGCCTCCATGTCCTCTAGTTTTAACACTTTTTCTGTCTTCTCTTCCATAGGATCCCCTGAGGTCTGAGGGGATGTTTTGATAGAGACATCCTCTTTAGGGGGTGAATGTTCCAAGGTCTATCATTCTACGCTTATTATTTGGCTGAGTCTCTGTGTTTGTTCCCATCTGCTGCAGGAGGTAGCTTCTCTGATAATGTATGAAATGTCATGTTTGGCTCTTGGATACCTTACTTGGGATGATTTTTTCCCCCTAGACCCATCCATATAGCAGGAAATCATATCCATATAGCATATGATTTCTTTTTCCTTTTAAAAAATAGCTAAGTATTACTTCATTTTATAAGCAAAAAACATTTTTATCCATTCTTCTGTTGAGGGACATCTAGGTGGTTTCCAATTTATAGTTATTATGAATAAAGAAAGTAGCAATGAACATGGTTGAGCAAATGTCTCTATGATGGAATGAAGCATCTTTTGGGTATATGCCCAAGAGTGGTATAACTGGATCTTGGAGTAGACCTAGTCCCATCTTCCTTCAGAACCATCACACTGATTTCTATAGTGGCTGTACAAGTTTGTATTCCCATCAGCAATGGAAGAGTGTCCCCTTACTCAGAATCCTTATCACCATGAGCTGTCAAAAGTTTCATTGATCTTAGTCATTTTGTTATATTTAAGGTTTAAAGTACATCTTGATTATATAATATATTCATTTCAGCAATTGATGTAGTTGTTGTATGAAGTAGATATAGCCTATGAAGTAAATATAGGATGAAAATATCTTTCATTTGAATCACTTTCTTTTTAGCTTCCATAAATTTAAAAACATAATCCCTAAATGGCATAATGACTTCAATATCAGTCAACAAAGGAAAAAAAAAGTATTATGAAAAGGATATATAGTGCTCTGTGCCTTGTAGTGAGCTTTGCTTATTGCAGGCCAGGTAGCACATTCTGTGTCAGAGAAGGGATTTATACCTAACTTCTGCAGCATCCTGTGATAGAACTAAGTGAAGGATCAGCATCCAACTGTAGGTGATGATGCCAGTTTTGGAATAGAGGTGCCTTACTCTGGCCAACTTACAGACTCATTTGTAGTTTATGGTTCCATACACATGACAGAGAAATGCAAACAGTTCTAATTCTTACTCATTCTGACACTGAAGGTTAAACAATAGTAGGAGACAACAAAGAATAAGAATATTTTCCAGAAGGTTCTAATCCATGGACCAAGTTATCCACCGGTAGCACAAATTGAAATTAAAAAAATACTAATTTTTATCTCAAATCCTTCCTATAAAAAACAATGGAGCTTTTCAAAAGGGTGGAACAGCAAGTGCGCCACACAAAGTTCGTGTTGCATTGAATCTAATGCAGGGCTTTGCATCCATAATTTCTCCCAGATCATTTATGTCTTCGAACCTTATGGCATTCCTTGCCATGTGTTATATGCCATCGAGGACTTAGATTAGATACAAATCTAAAGATCACAAACTTATTTTGAAGAGAAGAGAAAATAAAAACAAGGACAAATAACTGGATGAGAATAATTATATGTAAGCATTAATAATTAATTTTAGGCAATGTTTTGGTTAGAGGCTAAGTGTTTGATTTAATTTAAATAAGAGATGCTCTACTGGGGCTGTAAAGATGGCTCAGTGGTTAAGAGCACTGACTGCATTCCAGAGGACCAAAGTTTGATTTCCAGCTCCCATATGATGGCTTACAAACACTTATAAGTCTAGCTTCAGGGAAATGTGTGCCTTTTTCTGGCCTCTAGGACACCACATATCCATGTGGTATGCAAGCATATTTGCACATGAAACATATATGCACACAAACCATCCATACATAAAATAAAAATAAAATTTTAAAAACATCCTATACCATGGCTATCATATTTCTATTTTGTATTGGTTATTTTGAAAACTTCATTTAAAGTTCAGTTATAAATTAGATTGCTGTATTTTATGCTGAAGTAGGAAAATAAGTATTTCATTTTAATGTTTGTTATTTTGAATGTTTTTCATTGTAATCCTATTCATGATTAAACATTCATTTGGATGTGATGAGTATCAAGATTTTAAGAGAATATTTTATCTTGCTTATTATTAAGTAGTTCCAAATATTTAAGTATTTATGGAGTATCTACTGTATACTCAGTGCTAGTAAAATATGTGGCACCTTATAATATTTTTTAACTCATTAGAAAATAAGTTACTAACTTAAAAGTGAGAATAATCTATTCAATTTACTACTCAAAAATAAAAAATAATGCAAAGATTTAAAAAAATTACTTATTTGATAATATTTATAGATTAACATTAAAATATATCTAAAAACATGTTACTTGGTGAAATTTAGAATTTGAATAATAAATTTAATTAACTGTTTCATTGTTGTTATCTATTCTGACAGAGAATAAGCAGCAAAATCTACCTGGAAAAGTCATGGATAATAAAGAACTAATTATCCACCAGAGAAAGGTTAGTTAATGAGGGCCCAGATACAAAAAAAAGTATTCTCTTTTTGTTGTTAGGGTTAAACTTGATATAATTTTGATTTTTTTTTAACATGTTGAGAGTCTGCAAAGCAAATGATGGGAAGATTATCTGCTAATATTTTGTCTACAAGGTTACTCCTAATCTAGAATGCATCCTCAGTGTTTGCTCCTGGATATGCTACTGCACCATTTTCAGCTTCTGAGACTGTTTCATTTGATAAAAGTAGAAGCACAACGTCAACATTTAAAATCGTCTAAACCATGACAGTGTGACTTCTGTGATAGTACATTTTAATTGTCCACTTGTCACATCTAAAGTGACCTGGGAAGAGTCTAAATGACAGATATCTGCAATAGCTGCATCTGAGGGCATAGCTGCAGGCAGTTAACTTGATTACTTTCATTAGTATGGAACAACCCACCTGCTTCGCTGAGCCTTGTTAACAGTAGAGTTGACTATGATGTGACCTGATGCTCCAGTGCCTCTCACCTTGACTTCCATGTGGTATGATGGACTATCACATGGAATTGTACACTAAAATAATCCCTTTCCTAACCAAATTGCTTTACTCTCAGGCATGTATCATAGCAAACGAAGTCAAACTAGAACAATGCTCAAACTCATTTGACAGCAGAATTGAAGCTTATCAAATAAGAAGTGGTTTATGGTCATTATCTATCTCCACGAGCTCAGTGATAGTTCTAGCTAGATTTTGATTTTTACGGTGGGAATAGTTGGATATTTTATTATTCCCATTTAATAGTATTAATTATATGTTTATATAATTATGTATTTATTTATGTAAATTTATATATTTTGATAAAATAAATAATAATTTATCAAATAGTTAATATTTGATAAATCCCATTTAATGGGATTTTAGTACAAAACCACAAAAGGATTGGTCTAAGCATTTGGTAGGTTGATTTTAAATTATGGATGTAAGCATTTATAATTCATGCAAGTTATAAATTTATATGAATGCTAAGGGCTGAAAATAGTTAAAGCAGTTCTGCAGATGAAGAAACAGTACAGCCTAGCAAATAAAATATTAGACTATGAAGCTTGTCTGCAGGGCTACACCCAATCTATGATGTTTCCTCAAGTTTTGGTTCTGGAAATGTTACTGGACCCATTCTGTATCTCAGTTTCCTCATCTCCACACTAAAAATAAAAGGCTTACCTTACAAGGTGGTTCTGAGCATATATAAGATAGTAAGTGTAAGTGTCAGGATAAAACCTGGGACAAATTGAATTCATGATGTTTAATTAAAAAAAATAGTTTAGGGTGGGATGGGATCATTGTTTCCTCACCACACTTTATCAAGATGTATGGTATAGCTCGATATGGGTGATTCAGTCCCTCTGAAGACTTAAGTGGTAATCAGCCCATGATGAAATGTTCAAAAAGGCACTGGAGAAGTGACTGACTCATGAAGATTGTGATAATCAGTGTTCACCCATTTGGTGCTTTAGGCATTGAAGATTTGTTCCTGAGGGGATATGTTTTGTGTCTAATACCATGCTTTCTTTCCCTCTACTTCCTGGATGCAGTTAGGTGAGCAATATTTCTGTGCAGTCCCCTGTCACCATGATCTGCCTTACCTCTGTTCCAAAAGCAATGGAGCCAGCAGCCAATGTAGATTAAAAATGCTGAAACTGTGAACCCAGAAGAAATCTACTCCCATGTTGCTTTTCTTCTGTGTTCTGTCAATGTCATGGAAAGTAACTAATAGAATATAGTACAGATATAAGGGAAAGGTAAAATTAACCATAGAAGGGAGAAATTGAGAAAAGACTTATGTTTGAAAATAATTTGGAGTGATTTGTGTACCAAAACAGATCTCTGAAGCAGAAAATATTCTTAAATAAATGTAACTACACATCATCCAGAATTAAGGCAAAATGACAATTGGGTTTCTACCAAATATATAAACGAACACTGAAAAACAGAAGCTAAAATTTAAAACTCTTAGAAGAGAATACAGTTACATGAATTCCTGACTTTGAGTGACATAAAATATGTTATATTGAAACAAAACAAATAAATAATAAACTGAAATCAACCTTGAAAAAGATATTATTAAAATTCTACATGGTAGTCTCATTCCCTAGGTTCCAATAATGGAACCCAGCCACTTTACTAAACCTTCTTAAGATGGCTAATCTTTCCCCTTCAATAATATAGTTTTATGTCTTACTTTTTGCACAGAGAATATTGACAAGAAAATTTTGAATTTGTTGAGTTTCAGATTACTGATTTGTGAAACCATTCATTATTGCCACTGTTATTAAACCAGGCTATTTCTATTGCTCTTGAGGTTACCCTTCAGAACTTGATAAGATCCTATTGCTAAAAATACACATACCAAAATCATAGTACATGAAGAAATCAAGCTGCTACAGACCGGAAAGTTTCATCCATATGGGAGATACTGATTCTTGACTCTTCAAATGCAGTTTTGGAACCCCTCTTTTTAAAACTCACTTTTCCTCTACTATACTATATTGCACTAGTTTTATTACACCCAAAGAAACCAATACAATGCTTCATTTTTCATTATTTTATTCTTATCACACACAAGGTAGAACATTATGGATTCAAAAGCTTGGGATTTCAACTTTCCATGACTGGATTTGTCATAAGGGCATTTGCACTCTTTGACACTAAAACTATGTGCTGTTCTACACACTACTAAGCCGGTCTCAAGAATAATATAATCTCAACTCAAAGATCAGCTTTGAGACAAGGTGCACAACTCTGACAGATTTGCTTCTCTAGATCAAATCTCTCATCTATAAAATAGTCAGCATTATGATATTCATCTCAATGTGTGTTTGAAAATTAAGTGAATGATAAAGTTATGGTCCTCAGTTGTGTGGTGTGATAGTATTTACAATGAAAACACTACTATTAATACATATTAAAATCATTTACACAATAAAGACAGGGTGTATGGGGTATAAAAACTGGCTAGAAAATTAAATCATCCTCATCTTCTTGCTTAACACCCACATATTATAGATAAATATTGGCCATGAGCGTTGTTGCTCTGAATATGAATGCTGAAAGTATGCCACTTTCCTCAATGGTAGGCATTATTTTTTAAAGTTTAATGAAGAATTCCATAGAAAAAAAATACTTGACAGATACTGTAGCTTCCTTACCTTCAACTTATCAGCTGTGGCAGTAAACTAGTTTGATATTAAATGTTCTGCTTCAGAAAAGATCTCAGAATGTCTGCTGTTTGACTGTATTATCAGATTTTTTTGCACAATAATTTTTTTCTTGTCTTCTTAAGTAGAATTAGAAGGGAGAATGGGATGGAAATGGTAATGACATAGTCAGAAGCACTTCATATTTGTCTATAATCTGTTGCAGGTGTTGGGAATGTTCTTTCTGCTCAAAACAGAGCATTTATCTTTTTCAATTTAGACACAGATGTTTGGAGTTTTTGTGAACTTCTATTGAGAATCCAGGATATTACCCAAACAATTATACTTATTCTCTATACCTTTGGAAAACTTTGATACATTCAGTTCTTTTTGGGTTATTAACAATTTTTGTGTAATAAAGAACAGATGTATTTTATATATCACTGTATGAGATTTTAACATTGAACAGCAGTCATTTCAAATGTGCCGCAGTATTATCCAGGGTTCTCTAGAGTCACAGAACTTATGGAATGTTTCTATATAGTAAGGAAATTTATTGGAATGTCTTTCAGTCTACAGTCCAACTAACTCAACTAATTGGGCAGCTGTGGATAGGAAGTCCAAAAATCTAGTAGTTGCTCAAATTCTATGAGGCTCAGTGTTTCAGCTGGTTTTCTAGACTTATGCAGTTCTTTACCTGAAACTTGCTCTCTTCCAGGTTGGCCTTCAGCTCAGTGCTCTCTTGCCTCTGTCTTCAGGGATTAAAGGCAGATACCTCCTTGCCTGTGCGTAAGCTTTTTATGGGCACTATGCCTCAAGATCCAGGTCAAAAGCTTGTGTCTTCCAGCCTCCAGATCTGAATCATAGGTATGACCTCCATTTCTAGATTGTAGTTCATTCCAGATATAGTCAAGTTGACAACTGGGGATAGCCATAAAAGCTACATTATGTAATTTAAATGCATATCAATAATAACCTAAAAATTCATTTAATAATAACAAATACAAGTTTGATATTTTTGACATTATTTAAGAATTTAGAATCTATGAATTTGCTTTTTCTTTTTAGAAGTTGAGGTTTTTAAAACACCTATTCATATTAAACCCCAGAATGTACAACCTATGCTGGTGAGTACAGCAATTAAAAATAAAGTATTTTCTTTGTTTTTTTCTACTGTAATATATAATTCATTATCCTTCATTGATCTTTTAAAAATTAATTACTTTATTTATTTACATTCCAGATGTTGCAACCCCCAGGTCCCATCTCCCACAGTTTCTCATCCCATTCTCCCTTCTTCCTGCCTCCAAGGTGGTGTTCCCCATGTCCTGTTCTCCTCTCTGGCATCTTCCTTCCCCAGGGTCTCAAGTCTCTACAGAGTTATTCACATCCTTTCCCTCTGAGGCCAGACCAGGCAGTCATCTCTTGTATAAGTTTTGAGGCTTTAGACCAGCCTGTGTATGCTCCCTGGTTTGTGGCTCAGTCTCTAGGAACTCCCAGGGGTCTGGGTGAGTTGAAACTGTAAGTCTTCCTATGGGGTCACCATCCCCTTCAGCTCCTTCAGTCTTTCCACTCATTCCTCCATAGGAGTCCCCAACTTCAGTCCAATGGTAGGGGGTAAGAATCTACATCTGTCTCAGTCAGCTCTTGGTAAGACCTCTCAGAAGACAGCTGTGCTAAGCTCCTGTCTGTAAGCAGATCACAGCATCAGTAATGATGTCAGGCCTAGATGTGTCCTGAACTCCACCATGAGATGGACTGCAAGTTGAGCTGGTCACTGGAGAACTTTTCTTTCAGTCTCTTCTCCATTTTTCTCCCTGCAGTTCTTTTAGACAGGAACAATTCTGGATCAGAGATTTTGACTGTGAGTTAGCAACCCTGTCCTTCTACTTGAGGCAATGTCTATCTACTAGAGGTGGACTCTTCAAGTTTCCTCTCCCAGTGGGCATTTTGGCTAAGGTCAATTCCACTGAGTCCTGAGAGTATCCTACATCTGTAGGTCTTTCTAGAGGGTCCCCTATCCCGACCCCTAGTAGCTGCATATTTCCATTCATTCTCCTGGCTCATTGGGTTTCTCGCCTGTTTTCTTTATCCCAGAAGTAGCACTTACATGTATTTATTTCTTTAGCTATGATCTCCTGTAGGGAAGATCCTGTTTTAGTAATACACATACACACAAACACACACACACACACACACACACACACACACACACACACTCAAAAGCCCATAAAATAATAAGTATTCTACAAGAAGAGTCTTTATTTCAATTTACTTTGCTTCCACAATGGACCAAATGAGATTCAAAAAGTTTCATGCCTTTGATCACGAGGCTAACTTTGATATTGACCAACTTATTCATCTATGGAATTATTATTTTTCCATTTGTAGAAAAGAAATTT
>NW_021620876.1:6507711-6536200 GCF_004785775.1 Grammomys surdaster
TATTCATCTATGGAATTATTATTTTTCCATTTGTAGAAAAGAAATTTTTGAAGACGTTCCTTTTAGACTATGTAAACATTGTTTTCCTCAAAGTTCACACTGATAACTTCAGCATACATTGGTGGAGTTTGTGTTAATATTTATTGCTATTGATCAGTTCTTAGCAATAGTTACCTTTCTGATACCACATGGAATGAGATGTCAGAGAACAGTAAGTACAGAACTAGAGCAATGGCTCAGCATTTAAGAGATTGCATGATGTCCTGCAAAAGACACAAATACTATATCAATTACCTGTATCCTCAACTCCAAGGATCCAACGTTCTCTTCTGGTGTCTGTATTCATGCATACTCACACATGCACACACTCTCCCCATATATGTGTAAATAAAACAAATCTTAAAAAACACACACACACATTGACCTTAGTATTACTAGGGTAGCCATTTTTAAAAAAATGACTTTTTGGAAAGTGGATTTGTTTAAATTGATTTAAAGATTATTTATATATATATACATATATATGTATATGTGTATGTATATGTGTATGTGTATCTCTATCTCTATCTCTATCTATCTCTATCTATCATCTATCTATCTATCTATCTATATGTTTGTGTGTGTATATGCATGAGTTTGCATTCATTGTATGCCTGCATGAGTCAGGAAAATGGCATTAGATTCACTGGATCTAGAGCTACAGTCTACAGTAAACCAATATGTGAGTGCTGGGAACCAAATTTGAGTCCTCTGAAAGAGCAGCAAGCACTCTTAGGTGCTGATTCCTCTCTTCAGCCCCTTTATTTTCATCTGCAACACCCGTTTAATGCTGATGACTCATTATGTGTACACAGTGGAACTACAAAGTTACAACTCTAAAATATTAGTTAATCACACTCCTTGCCATCCTGTTTCTCAAGAGATACAGGCAGAGGATCAGAAGTTCCAGTTCATCCTTGGCTATATACTGAGGTAGAAGCCAGTCTAGATTGATTCTCAAAAAACAACGTAAAAGCAACATCCCACATTTCCATGATGTGTTGTTAAAGTCCATAAAAACCTTAATTATGACAAAATATCAAACAAATTAAAACTGAGGGACATGGAACCAAATAATTGGTGAGTGTGCCTCAAAAGTATCAAGGTCATGAAAGGAAGGGTAAGGGCTAAGTCATGTTTGTGGAATCCAAAGTGTGATCCTTGAGCAGAAAGAGGCACATGGAAACAGAGAGTAGACAAGAAGATGATGAAATTTCAATAAAGTCAACAGGTTAATTTATGGGATGTTATCAATTTTAATTTTCTAGTGTTAATATAATTCTACTGTCACTATATTTGATGTAAATAATACAAATAGCTGAGTGGGTAGAGTAAAGGAACTTCATTATATTTTTACAACTTTTGAGTAGATGTAAAGTATTTATTCACTAGAATATGTTTTAAAGTAAGGTTAGTGACATTTTGGAATTCTTTAGTCTAGGAGGGAAGTTTTCGCTGTGGCTTAAGTTCCTATCTTTCTTTCCTCTGGTGGGAATGTTTTGATCAAATTATGTATTTTCTCACATAGACAAGCGAATAAACAATTTTCTAGTATTAAATCCTAGATTACTTTAAAATAGTAGAAACCTTCTAAAAAATACTTGTATTCAGCTTATTAATACATGGATGCTAGGTAGAATTGAACACTAGAACAAGAAGCAGACTGAATTGTGTCACTCAGTTGAATTGATCTTTAGAAATACTACCAGTAGTGTCTGTCTAATTAGCATCAGAATTCATATTCAAATTTTTTTCAGGAAGGAGCCAGTCATTAGCTATAACCTATCAAGCTGACAAGCCATATTTAGAGCTAAAGTACTCTTGTTAAGGCAGTCTTATGCAGTCCATCAGGATTGAACAACCTTAACTTCTAATAGCTAGAGGGTAAAAACTGTGGGAAATTTTCAGGTTCCATTAAATCTCTCTATAAATCTGTGGATTAAGATGAAAGAACACATGGAAAGAAAGGCTTTCAGAAAGAAGAGTCTGCAAGATACTTAGCCTGAGGCTTAGAAAGTTCTAGAGGAGAATGTGATGCCACCCAGGAAATAAAATCCGTCCTTGGTGAGAATCAGAGAAATTAAAAATAACAACCAGGAAGACTGGCGCACGAATTGGGTTCAAGTCAGTTCACAAATGATTGAGGTAATAAATATTTTAAAAACCTATTAAGAAGCAGCGTTCTTCTTTGCTTCCTCAAGGTTCCCCACCACTCCTGCAGCCCCAGGCAATTAATCTGTCTTTCAATATTCACGGTGAGCTAATGTCTTTTAACATTATTATTTTAATCGCTATTATTTTACATTGTAGGAACTTGATAAATGTATCACTGCTATTTAAAACAATGTACATTCTTGAAGGAAAAGCTGAAGTTTTTACTTAGTCTCTAGGTAGAAAACATCCTTCTAGCTTTTCGGAAAAAGTAAAGAAATTTTATAGGCACTATACCTTAGCTTTTAGTTATAAAGTTTTTACTAAGTATGAGAAAAATCTGAAAATATTCTTCAGGATATCTACCTAGAATAATAACATTTCCTCATTTCTTCTCATTAAATAAAATGAGTTAATGAATGAGAAACAAGGGTATGGATTCTCTACTCAGAATTCTAGTCTTTGATCTAAAGGATCTTAGGTATAATGGCTGAGTTGAAAACCTCACAGAGCTCACTTGAGGACTTCAGACCACGATGATGTGTGTGTCTTCATAGATAGATGCCTGTGTGGTCCTTTCTCTTTCAGGAGCATTAGCAAAGCAGTAAGACTGAAAATGCTGCAGCTGAAGAAGGATGTCTGAGAATGTGAATCAAAGCCCTCCACCACAAACACATCTCTGGTGGTGTCACATTTTCCTCTCAAAGGCCTGTCCTGAGCCTGTCCATCGGTGTAATGATAAAATATAGAAATCTCATGTCTATTAATGTTTAATCCAGGTTAAGTTCCCAAAGTGTGAACGGTGCTAAGGCTCAGACTAGCTAAAGCTACAACTCCTGAAACAGATAGATTACCTTTGTTTCCAAGATATATGTCTTCATTTATTTCCATTCAGCTGA
This sequence comes from Grammomys surdaster, assembly GCF_004785775.1. NCBI lineage: Eukaryota > Metazoa > Chordata > Mammalia > Rodentia > Muridae > Grammomys > Grammomys surdaster. The sequence continues at coordinate 6,510,801 of NW_021620876.1, forward strand.
AATCAGTTATTAGCCATAGAAAAAGATGATTCTACCCGTAACTTCCTATGAGTACATTTTCCTGAGTTAGTGCTAAAAGGCTTTTTAATGTTTCCAGGGTCTGTCCCTCTTTTCATATTGCATTCATATTTATTTTTTTCTATACTATCACGAGAGACTTGGCACTAAAGTAGGATGACATTTTTGTTCTTTTGACATGAAGAAAACTGTATTTAGTATTTGATTATTGTTTTCAGCATGTATTTATTTGAGGTTTAGTGACATTTTCTGACTTGGTTTCTGGCTGATAATTAGTGTTAATACATGTGGGTTGATGACCCATAATACTATTTTTCTTTATATTTATTTTTTCTTTATTCTTCTCTAATGAAATACATCCCAACCACAGCTTCCCTTGTCTCTCTCTTCTCCTTTCAGCCACATCAAAACCTACCCTCAAACTCAGACTTAATGCTGCTCCATTTCCCTTCAGAAAAGAGCAGGCCTCCCAGTAATACCAACTCAACACAGCGTAACAAGACACAAGGCTTGTTATTAATGTTGGATGAAGCAAACCAGTAGGAAGAAAAGGGTCCGCAATCGGGCAAAAGAGTCAGACACACCCCCATTCTCACTGTTAAAAGTCCAACAAAAACCTCAAGCTAAACATCAAGGAACTCAGACCCAGAAAGACAAACATGTTATGTACTTATAAGTGGATATTAGCCATTAAGTAAATGATAATAAAAATAATAATGATAATAATAATATAATCCACAAATTCAGAGAAGCTCAGTAATGAAGAGAGGTCCAAGGGAGATGCATGTATCTCTCCTTAGGAAGGAGAAATAAAATAGAATTTTGTTGGTTGGTGTGAGGGCTGGTGAGGATGGGAACAGAAAGGATCAGTTCAGGCGAAAGGAGTGGAAGGAGAGACAACTGGTATATGTGGAAGCAGGTGTGGAAACCTAGTATAGTGGAAACTCCCTGAAACCTATAGGATGACCCTAATGAGAACTCCTATTAATGGAGGATATGGAGCCTGAACTGGCCATCTTCTGTAATTAGGCTAGGCTCCAATTGTTTGGCCTGGGACACCAACTCAGTTACAAAATATTTGACCCCTAACCTGTCCTGCATGCAAGATGTGCTGTGGCCATGGTGGCTCAGATCTTGTGAGAGTGACCAGCCATTGACAGATCTAATTTGAGGACCAAGTTATGAGAGGAAGCTCATGCCTAATATTGTCTAGATGACCAGGAACTGAAGTCTAGATGGGTTAGAGACCTAGGGTAGAACCCAACAGGACTAACAATAACAACAACAAAAAGGCAATGAAGTGATTCCTAATTATTTCTGCTTTTGTGGTTTGAATATGCTTGGCCCAAGGCATGACACTATTAGGAGTGCCACAGCCTTGTTGGAATAGCTGTGGCCTTGTTAAAGGAAGTGTGTTGGTGTAGTTAGGATTTCCATTGCTGTGAAGAGACATTGTGATAAAGGCAAGCAACTCTTATAAAGGACATTTAATTGAGACTTTCTTATAGGTTTAAAAGTTCAGTCCATTACCATCAAAGTGGGAAGCATGGCAGTGTCTAGGTAGGTATGGTGCTGGAGGACCTGACAAATTGACATCTCCATCCAAAGTGAAGCTAGGAGCAGATTGTTCTTTGACAGCTAGGAGGAGGGTCTCAAAGCCCACCCCCACAGTGACACACTTCCTTGTACAAGGCCACACCTACTCCAACAAGGCAGTCCTCATAGTCCTTGGGCCAAGTATATTCAAACCACCATACTCCACTCCCTGGCACCTAAAGGTTTGTTCAAACACATAAGTCTGTGGCGGCCATAACTAGCCGTAGCACAGTGCAAAATACTTTTAGTCCAACTTCAAATGTCCCCATTGTCTATAGCAGTCTCAACAATGTTAAAAGTCCAAACTTCAAAGTCTCTTCACAGATTCATCCAATCACTTAACTGTAATCCCCTATAAAATGGAAAATGAAAAAAGCAGATCACATACCTCTTACATCACAGAATGTATATTACCATTCCAAAACATCATGATGGAAACATATTTGAACAAAGCAGGACCAAAACCAGCTGAGGAGACACCAAATTCTGCATCTCTATGTCTGATGTCAAACTCCTTTCAGCTTTGTTGATTTCAGCACAATTCTTTTCCTTGGTCTGGCTCCATGTCCTGTCAGCAGCTTTCTTTGGGATGTATCCCATGTCTGTGGCATCTCTAATGTCTTGGAATATACTAGGTGACTTCTACTTCACAGCTTCTTGTTCCACTGTCTGAGATCTACACATGATCTGTGCTGCTCCAAAGGGCTTGGGTCATTTCTCTAGCTCTGCCCTCTGTAGCACTCTAGGCTTTGGTTGATCCACTCCACTGCTGCTGCTGTTCTTGGTGGTCATCCCATGGTACTGTCACTTCTAATTCACGGGAGTATTCTGCTACAACTAGACTTCACCAGTTGTCTCTCATAGGTTCTCATCATGCTGCCGTACCTCAACTTTTTTGCATGATCTCTTCAGTCCTGAGCCTTCAGCTGCAACCAAAGCTATACCTTTACCAGTGGGCTTCCCTGGCCTCTCACAGTGCTTTTTCAGCTGCTATCCATGACATATTCAGGATTTCAAAGCCAGTATCACCTGGGTTATTAGTAAACATTACAAAGTCCAGCTGCAACATGAGGTACAACCTTGTCTACTTCTGGAACATAGCTTCTTTGTGCTCTCACAAAACACTTTCCAGAAGATTTCACCTCAGTGATGCTGGTCTCTTTTAATCACCACTAACTTCTTAGCTCCAACTAACCAGCATCAATTATCCCAGTAGTCCCTTCTATTCTTGACTCTAAAGCCAAAGCCACATGGCTTAAGCTGCTGAGTTCTGCTGCTTGCTGGGGCTGGAACATGTTGTCCTAGAACTTGCTCTGTGGATTGACCTTGAACTCAGAGATTTGCATGGCTCCTTTACCTGAATGCTTGGATTAAAGGCATGTACCACCACACCTGGAATTAAGCTTTTCTTCACCTAGAACTTGCTCTGTTCTAGGCTAGCCTTGGATTTAGAGATCTGCTTATCTTTGTGTCCTGGGATTAAAGATGTGTACCACTATGCCTAGTCCAAATCTTTCCATGATCACTATTCCTCTAGATCCAGATCAAAAGCCTGTGTCTTGGAACCTCAAGGTCTGGATTATAAGGTGCACTCCATTTTTGGATTATAGTTTATGGCAGATTAAAAGTAAAAAATGAAAACAATAAACAGGTAATAATACCTAACATGATATATCCATTCCTTGTTTAACTACAAATACAAACAAATATTCTCAATCCTTCGAGAGTGTATAGAGAAACAATTATCTTCACACCTAGTGTGTTGACTTCTTTCTGTAGGGTGGGCATATGTGCTTTCAAAAAAAGGAGTAGGTAATGATGTGTGGTCTGTGACTAGAATGCTATCACTTGGACCTTCTTTGCCGAGAACTGTAAATGAAGTGTTATGGAGCAACAACATGTAAATTACAGCTCTCTTAAAAAAGTCAAACAAAAGAACAAACTTAGTATCATAATACTTCTACATATAGTTGCATTTGTCTTCCATGACCTCTTAGGTGCTAGCCATGGTTCTATCTATTTCTACATTTTATATTTAGATTGTTTCATTAATTATGATGCACTCTTAAAATTGAGTCATGTAGACAACCATATGGTATATCGTTAATAATGGTAATTTCATGTATGGGATGAGTTAATTGCTCTTTAATTATGACTTAGATAAATCATCACAGAGTTGACAGAAACTAGATTCATTTAGTTAATTAAGACAACAAAACTACATTGTTCTATACTCATGGTAGCTGGCACATATGGTCTGACCTCACCCCTTCTTAAATATGGTTGATTGCTTTATACTTCTTATTTTCTGAAAGAATAAAATATTGGTAGATTTTCTTAAAGAAGTGTGTTCAAGCTCTTCCATCCTATTTCTATATGTACTAGAAATTCATGCAGAGCTAAAAGCTGCATCTCCTAGTTGATTATTTAAAACAATATTTGCTGTAAGCATTATGTAACACATAAGTTACTTGTCTCATTGTTACATTAAAGTACCTGAAGGAAGGAATATCCTATTTAATTCATGCTATCAACTCAGAGAAGGTATAAGGCAGAAGTTGACTAAGTTCCATGGGAACTGTGAAAATGGGCATTATTTAGTTTGGGGATGAAATAGTTTGTAGATAGTTTGTTAGGTTTGCTTAATTTATGGTGTAATTTACCTCTAGTAATTCTGTTTAGTTTTGTCTCCATGACCTCTCTATTGGTGAGGGTTGGGTACTGACTTCATTCATTATCACTGTATTGAGGTAAATTTGTGGCTTTGCATCTAGTTTTTTTTTTTTTTTTTTTTAACAGTGAAGTTTGTTGTATCTGTGTTTGGGGAATATATACTATGAATCATAATAATTTCTTGCGTTATTCCCTTTGAAACTAGGACATGATTCTTTAGCCCTTCATACTATATTTTATTTGAATATTTTGTCAGATATCAGAATAGTTACATCTGCTTGTTTTCTAGATCCATTTACTATGGTACAGGAGGAGCTGAGAGTTCTATACCTTGTTCCAAAGGCAAACAGGAGAAGATTGGCTTCCAGGGAGCTAGGATGAGGATCTTAAAGCCCACACCTACAATGACCTATTTCCTCCAACAAGGCCACACATAATCCTACAAGGCCACACCTCCTAATAGTGCCACTCCCTGGGCCAAGTATATTCAAATAATCACATGAGTAAATATTGTGTATGAGGGACAAATTTTTTGCTTTTATTGGTTTTGTGAAACAGGATTTCTCTGGGTATCCTTGGCTGTAATGGAACTGGTTTTATAGACTAGGCTGGCCTTGAACTCAGAGGTTTGCCTGTCTCTACCTCCTGAGTGCTGGAATTAAAGGCATATGCCACTACTACCTGGCTTTTTAAAAAGAGATGTGTGGTTTTATAAAAAAAGATTTAATTTTTATTTTATGTGAATTGGTGCTTTTTCCTTCATGTGTGTCTGTGTAAGAGTATTGGTTTTTCTGAAGTTGGAGTCACAGACAGGTGTGAACTGCTAGGTGTACAGGTAATAGAACCCAGGTCCGCTGGAAGAACAGCCAGTGCTTATAATGAGTAAGCCATATCTTCATCCCCATATGAGAGAAAAAGAATTGAAGTAATACAAGTTATAATAAATACATTTATTTATGGGGAACACTGTGATGTTTGCTGTCAACATACTTTATTAAATGATTATATTGTAGTAACTAACACCTCCAGGATTTATTGTTTATGGGTCTAGATGCCTTACTCTGATACTTAATGTGTTCCTTAAACTGTGCAGCTTAGTGATCAGGTCTCTCATATCTACTCAAGTCTAGGCTTCACCAGTACTTGACAAAGTCCAAAGCTAAAGTTCTATGATTATTGAGCCTGTCTGGCCTGTGTCTTGTCTTGTTCTATAATTATTGAAGCCTAGCTTCATGATAAGCTACCTAATATTCTGGCAGTAGTGGTGTGTACATCATGCTAAAGCTATTTGTGGCTGCATATTGCAGTGTAGGGAACTATATAGTCTGAAAGGCATACAGAGACCTGTGCTGCAGTCTGGCATTGCAAGCTGAAATACAAATCCATTCTACCACAGGTTTCTATCTGCTTTCAGAGAAGATGGTGAATACTGGCATACCAGAAAATATTCCTTGAGATAGGAGTCTGAGTGGTATAAATACTTTATTTGCTACCGAAGATCAGGTTCATACAGGTATCATCTCACAGCCACAGGGACCTACACAATCTAGTAGTGGAAGGTAGTGCCCCAGGTCCTCTCTAAGGCTACTAAATTTGTAGACTAATACCCAAGTCTGTCTTACCAGTTTCATGCAATGCCAGGGAAGGACCAGAAGAACTCTAAACCCTGTCCTGGATCTGTGATCTTCAGGTTGTAAATGTGCACATGTGTGACGTGGTCTCACTGTCATGTACCTGGTACTGAGCTCAAAGGTAAAAGTTTAAAGCAGCTGTTTCTACATTACTCTTAAAGGCTTACATTGTTTTTCTTCTCTGCTCTGTGAAATTGATGAAGGGATATTGGAGACCAGTAGCTGCCTTGCTAACACTTCCTGGCACTGTCCCAGTGGTAGGTATTGTGGGGGCACTGCTTGGCACTGGCTTTTACTGTGGCATGTCTAATATAGGATTTCATGTCATAGACTAGGAGTTGATTCCCAGTTTCTCTCCCAGTCAGAGGCATCTCTTTCCACTTTGCTGCTTAGAGTCTTGGGAAGTGTGTATTTCTCTGTCTTTGTTTTTTGTATCTTTTAATTTTTTTCTTTTTCTTTTTTCTCATACAATACACCTCAAACAGAACCCCTCCATCATCCATTCCTCACTGTTCCTCTACCTCCCCTTTCCTCCAGATTCACTGCTTCTCTATTTCATGTCAGAAAAGGGCAGGCCTCCCAGTGATATCAACTGAACATGGCATAAGAAAAAGACATAAAACGTCTAGGCACAAACCCTCATATCAAGGCTAGATAAGGCAACCCTGTTGGAGGAAAAGAGTCCCAAGAGCAGGCAAAAGAGTCAGAGATACACCACTCCCAGTGTTAGGAGGCCCACAAAACCCCAAGCTAAATAACTATAACATACTTGCAGATGACTTACCACAGACCCATGGAGGTTCCATAGTTGCTGTTTCAGTCTTTTTGAGCTACATTGAGCCCTGCTTTGTTGATTCTGTGGGTCATATGTTTTTGTTTCTTTGACCCTCTGGTTCCTACAATCCTGTATCTGTCTTTTCTGTGAAGTTTTCTAAGATTCATCTAATGTTTGGCTGTGGTTCTGTGCGTATGTTCCCATCAGCTGGAGGAGGAAACCTCTCTGATAACGATGATTGGGCTAGGCATTCACCTATGAGTATAGGCATTTGGAATAATTTCATTGACTTTTTTTTTGCCAGTCTTGTTTGTCTTATCTTTCTTTATGCATCTTTTCTTTCTGGGTAATAAAGGTAGTCACTATGGTTTCCACTTTGTTTCTATAGATCTTGTGAAAGTTGTTTGATGCATGAATGTCTGCCCATTTTGGTCTGTCTCGGGAGAGATGATTCTCAATTCACAGAGGACTGACTTGGATACCATTTTGATTCTTGAAACTTTATTTCAGTGGTCTGTTCTCTTCATTACTTACAGAGGCTTAAGTCCAGATCTAAGGATTCATTCAAGTTGGTTTTGCACACACATTGTTCTTTCTGCTCCCAAGAGAGGAGACATACTGATACTCTAGAGGAAGCAATAAAATTTACTATGTGGACAAATTCATTCCTAAAAGGAATTGGCATATCTAACATCTCATACAGAAGAGGCCATGAAGGTTGGTAATCTACTACTCAGATTGTTACTGTTAAGGGTAAATATATAATTTTGTCATGGAAATTTTCCAAATGAGGAGCCACAAGAAGAGTCTTTCTGAGGAGAAAGAAGGAATGGATTTTTCAAGTCTCTTTTCTACACTGCTCTTAGAGGAAGAGATCCCTGAAAGCACATCTCCTGGTCTAGACACACACACACACACACACACGCACACACACACACACACAAATATAATGTCAAATACCACAGAGCTGGTGAGTTAAAAAACATCCATGAAGGAGCCTTAGAATGAGAACACTACATGCTCATTCTCAGTTTTTCCCTTCTCAAGGAGAACATGAAGACTGGAGATCCATGTCTGTATATGGTACATTCTCTGTAGCTATGACTGAATAGCTCACAGGGTTTCTATACTTGGTACTTAGTATAGAGGCCACTCATCTTCATTTTCTGATTTTCTATCTCTAGTCTATGAGTAGAGGTTTATTGGGTGAAGGCAAATTCAGAAGTCGTCTTCTATCAAGTCACCAAACTCATTCTAGGGACTTACACTGATGAATTGGAAACAACTTTTCCTTATCTTTTGTTTAAGTCTTTCTAGAAATTAGGAATTAGAGAGTATAAAATATCTACTAAAGTTAGACATGGCTTTGGAGACTTGTGCATGTAGGAAATGTAATAGAGCACTGTCTGGAAAGAAAATGAATGACTCTTTTAAGAGTAATAAATGTCCCTTAAAAGAATAAATAGATATTTGTTGTGATTGAAGTGAGTCTGGAAAATGATGGTTTGTGTGTTCCAAGAAAGATACAGAGAGAAATTTAGTCCATGTTTTACAATCCCTAAAGGAACACACACACACACACACACACACACACACACACACACACACACACACTTGCTGAAATCCAGAGTAATGTATTGATATGATACATTGAAAACTGGGGAATTATTTTACAGAAATATTTATTATATGGAAAATATATGTTGGTAATTAAAGAACCAAAGATCTTCAATTTACATATTAATTTCTTTCAGACATGAGTGCTTTTGGATGATGACATAGCCAAAATACTCTCAGAGTAGATGTTAAATCACATTAGAAGAGATCTTTAATGATTTACAGGTATTTTATGGAAATTCAAGTGTAATTTTCTTCCTCTTTGACTTAATCATTTCGTATAAAATTTCCTCTAATTGTTACCTGAATGTCAACTTCTTAATGTATTACATATTTGAACTTAAAAATGTCATTAGGATAAAGTTAAAGATAAGTAATGGACCAGTACTAAGTATTCTTTCCTTTTCATTAATAATTAAAAACTGAATGCATAGTTATTTATTGTGTTTATAAGTGTACATATAAATAATAGACTTTATATCCTACTACAGAGACACTTGCACATTCATGTTCATTGTTGCTCTATTTACATTAGAAAGGATATGGAATCAATCTGGATGTCCATCATCAGACAAAAGGATAAGAAAAATGTAGTACACATAGAGAATAAACTATTACTCAGCGCTAAACAAAAATGAAATCATGTAGTTTTCAGAAAACTGTATAGAACTGGAGAAAATAATACTGAATGAGGTAACTTGGGGCCAAAAAGAAAACTATGCCTTACATTGACTCTCACATGGGAATCTTAGCTTCAAATCATTTTATATTGTTTATTTAGATTGGAGCTCAAGTGAAAGACAGGAAAGAGGAAGGGGATGCTGTGAGGGGATGTTAATGGTGGGGAAGTAGTAGAACACAGGTAAACTGAAAGCAGTGAATCATAATACTGCCCATGGACAGGCTTTAAAATGAAGGGGTGTAGGAGTATGGGGGAATCAGTGGTAATAGAAGAAATAATGCACAGGAAGTGGGTAGGAAAAGCCATATTTGGAAGTTACAATCTCACAACCCAACTTAAAAAGAAAATAAGTGTAATAGTAGGAGAACACATGTGAAATTATCTAAGAAGAAGGAATAGTAAGGGTTAAAGTGGGAGTCAGGGAATGAGGGAAAAGAAGGCTTAATCGATGAGTTAGCTGACAGTAATACTCCATGAAAAAGCCTTATGGGAACCAACTAGTCAGCAATCTCATTTCAAAATGAAGCTTTAAAAAGTTAGTAGGGTTTGTACTTACCCTACATAAGTGGTCAACATTGATCTTAGAATACATGGGTTATTAATCAAAGATTACAGAACAAGACATGGGCTAGCTTAATATCAGTTACTGTTCAATGAGTTTCCTGAAGCCTCCAAAGCAAGAGAGGCTATTGCCATTGCTCTTGATTTCCCACTAGAAGTTAATGGCAAGACTTTATTGTTGAGAGTACTCTACAGTTTGACTATAGAACCAGCTGTGAAGCATCCTTGAAAGCCTGACTGACACCAGGAATCTTACCAAACACTGGCTCCTACATGCTGTAATACTGACCTTCCGGATCAGATGTACCTCTGGCACAATAATGTCATGACTAAGTAACTGATCAATTTCTTACTGGGTTTGAGGCCAGGAGGGAATTTGCTTCCTCAGACTGTAATTCTTGTTAAAGTCCTATGGTTCTGGAGTTCATAGGCTCTAGGGTATAAGAGAGTGTTTTTATTTTACTAAATGATCACATTATCAAATTGACTTCTAAATATCTATACTTATACCCTTAGACCTGGTACCTTCTCAATCTTTGCCATAGAAGCTTCTTTTTGCAATTGACAGCAGTCAAATTGTGAAAATTCTGAGAAAAGCAGAGTAAGTTCTTACCCCCCAAATGGGACATCTTTAGTTTCTAACTACCACAGCCAGCTCCAAGCCTTAGCGAGCATTGTGAATAAGGAGGCAGAAAGAATGCATGAGTTAAATGGTTGTAGGGCATGTGGAACCTTGTTACCAGGCAGGCATAAGAACTGGTAAGGCTGAGTTAGCTCAGACCCCTGGAATCTCAGACTTAATATTGGCAGGAATCGAGCTGCCACTCCCTACCCATTTCTGAATCTGTTCTGGGACATACGCCATATAACCACGACACCCTACTGAGAGGACCATGACAATCAGTCTTGTGAGGAAAACACCTGGAGGCCTTTGCCATACAAATAGAACATCAGCTAATATCTCAATATGAGTCAATAGGAAAGACCTACCCCTAAGTCCCACTCCCATTCCTCAATGTTTATAAGGTCCCTGTACACATGGGAAGAGATCCCAAGTTATTTCATTGAAGGCCATCTAAGAGTGGCTGTTTTTATTATTATTATTATTATTATTATTATTATTATTATTATTACTGATATGTTAACATTTGAGGAGGAATTCTCTCTCCTGAAGCATTCATTGTTGTACTTTGGACATGCCTAGCTGGCCAGGCTCATACTGACACAGCTGCCAATCCTGCCACTATGGCTGTAGCTGCCTCAGTAGCTGATGAAAGACCCAGGACCTTGGCTGCCTGCCCTGTGGAGGCCACCCAAACCTCTTCACTTCTCTTCTAAGAGCGATAACACTTTCAGTATTTCTGGCTGGACCTAAGTCCCATGGAACATATTTGTCCTGGTTTCACCTTGCCCTCCAGGCGACAGATGGTGAGTGATATGGCTGAAGGTTGTCTCTTGGATAGGACATGACCAATAAAATCATGCATTCATATTGCAGCTATAGTTGCCAGTTAAAATTTTGGCCTAGATAGGGTAACATATCTCCAGGCCTCACTTCTTACTGAAGAGGTATTAGAAGTGTACTGTTTCTTAGAGGAGATAATCACCTCCCATACCATGTGTGTATGGACAATACTAACTGAACTTAGTGGATTATTTAAAAAGTAGACATGGAGTTGGGATGGAAGTGTGTGGGGAGACTGTAGGGAGAGATAGAGGGAGGAAATGGGGGGGATAGAAATGATTGTATTTCATTGCATTCATATATAAAATCTTCCAAAGTAAAGACTATATAAATGCATTGCTTTTCTAGAGAAAAGTTAACAAAGTTGACTTTTTTATACTATCAGTGATGACAACCCTCACCAATTCTCTCTCACAGGTGCAACTGCTAATTGAGTACAAAGCATAATGATATTCTGTGGTAAGAATCTTGAGCCTGAGGCAACATCCTTCTTCCAAACAGGCTTATGAAAATTAAGAACATTTATGTATAAGAATACATCTGTTCTACTTTGGGGCAGTGACTATTTTGAATCTCAAAGAAACATATTTCCTTTCCCTAACTGAGAACAAAATTGTTCACAGTGCTCTGAACTACACAGTACCACAAATTCTTTCCAGAAATAAGGCTTTCTCTCAGTTTTCATTTCTTGTTTCTAGAGAGATCAGTGGCTGCGTTTGCTCTGAAGTGTGAATTTCATTCTTTGTCATCTTACTTCCTGAGCAATGCTAAAATTGGACCATGTCCATTGGTGCCTGTAGTTACCTCTGGAGTCAAAGAGTATTAGTCCTTCTCTGTTAACAGTATGATAAATAAAATAGTACATGACGTATTTCAGATCACTACAGTGTTCTGTTACTTCTGCCAACTTGACCAATACTGAGGAAGAACAAGATAGGTAGTTTTTGAAAGGGCACCTACTGTTGAGCTGCAGTGCATCGTGATTTATATTTTTGTTCTTTGATGCATGCTTTCAGCGGCTATTGCTGGGCACCCCATGTTGACTCTCCTTCAGAGTTGCTACTATTGAGAAGAATGCACAATCAAGTTGGGAGATGGTTTCCTGTTGCTTATGGCTAAATTCCAGGACCACTGTAGTTCCTCTTCTGCTGCATTTCCCCAGAAGAATATTTGCTAGAAAGAGAGCTAATACATTCAAGTACTTTAGAGATATTGCTAAAGGGGCCAGAACAGGATTGGGGTGACCTAAACTTCATTGAAAAACAAGAACATCAGTGATCAGCTGTCATGGGGGTAATTAGAAATCCCACAATGTTGCATTATTTCTTAAAGTAAAAGGCTACTCTCACAGGAGTGTTGTTGTCAGGAAAATTCAAGTCAAGGAAAGGACTTTAAATTGTTGAAACTCTTCCACACTCTGTTTAGGAATCCCTTTCCCTTACCCTGTTCTACAACACCAACATATTTTTTTATGGATTAATCCCCTGACATTTAAACGTTCAAATATTAATCATATTTTAGAAATAATCATATTGGCCATGAGCACATTTTATCTATCATTACACTTCACTATTCATCCTTACAGCAGACCCCAGCATAGTTAATCAATACTCATGGCCACAAATTTCGTTCTTTCCAGATTCCTTAAATTCGCTGCAAGATGTCATAATCATCACTCTAACTGATTTTCTATGATTTCATAATGATATACTGTTATAGTTTTTGCCTGATTCAATTCCTAGTTTATGGTGCTTTTGGAGAGGTAGTAGATTCATTGAGATATGGAATGTACTAAGAACAACTTAGGTCATGGGAGCATGTGCGGGAAGGGTATATTGTGTCTTTACTGTTCTGGGGATGTTAGGAACTGAGCAGATTCCTATGTTACCTTCTCAGGTAATGGTGTACTTCCTTGCCAGGGGCCCAAACGTAAATGGTGCAACCAGCTGTGAACTGAAATCTCTGAAACTATGTGCCCAAATTAACCTTCCCTTTGATAGTGTGTCATGAAATAAAGATTTTTTTGCCTTTTAATGTTTTTTAATAGCTAGATATGATATGATACATTGTTCAAGTGAGGGTGATATACATTGGACTTTGATATGATGATGATGTTGGGAGATATTTCTCACCCATGTGATTAGCCTTGGCATTTTAACGAACTTGTGCCTCTGGACTGTGAAGAAGTGATCCTCAATTCCTCAGTAGGTGGGATAGAATGGTTCAATTGGGGGATATTTCTTGTTACATGCTTTGAATATTTCTTGTCTTCCTCACACCAAACACCCCATGAAAGGATAGAGTCAGGTACAGGTCAATATTTACCTCTCCTCATGTTACTTAGAGTTTAACAAAATCCTAGCAGTTAGCGATATGGTTAAATATTTTTCTCTGAGAGAGAACCTCAGAGAACAGAAAGCTCTGAGGGTATTCTAAGATGGTACACTTCCCTGGCACCTTGAAGGGAATACAAACATTTTTTTACATTCATAACCGGAATAGGTGGATCACCAAGGGATGAGACTCACAAAAGTGTGGGGTACACTCTGATAAATCTGGATCTCTCCTGAGTTTTTATCTCTCATACTTGTGCATGGTGAGCCTCCAGCAATTTTTCAATTACAATTTAGCTTTTCCTATTCTGGAAACATTTCCCATAAAGATTTCTGCCTATGGGCTGTTATTTTATGCATTCACTTGTCAGATTTAGGGGAAGTGATTGCCTTGTGACCTCATTTCTACTGCAGATCTAGAGTTGTTAATACCTTGGATTTTCAGCTTTTGTTATTAATTTTGAGTATCCTAAACTTCTCTTATGTTAGACTAGATATTCTAAATCAGAAAAAAAAATACTGGCTGAAAACTTCTTGGATTATTTTAGTGATTATATAGTTTTTGTATACTTGAGAAGCCAAAATGGATTTATAGATTTGAAAAAATCACTTATTCAATCAACCTATTTATGTTCAGGAAATTTTAGTAGCTGAGCTTGATATTTTAAAATGAATTTTGTCATTTAGAGTTATTTTAAATCATTTGGTAGGAATTAATCTTAAGTCATCAACTTCCTTACTGTGCAATTTTGAATAATTAAATTATTCAGCCTTTTTTCATTCAAAATATTACTTGTACAACAAGGAAATGACTCAGTATAGACACATGGTACCAAGCTTGACAACCTACATTAATTTCTGGAAACCATACAATGGCAGGAGAGAAATGACTACTGTAAGATATTCTTTGCTCTACACACGAACACACATACACACGTGTGTGTGCGCGCACACACACACATTAAATAAATTAAAAACAAATGAATAAATTTGAATTCTACATATTGAAATTGAGTGACTAAATAATAAACCATTTATATCATTTGTAGTAACTGATTTTCAAGCCATCTCATGATATAAGGTTTATAATATATTTATTGTAATGATTAAGTTATAAATGCTAATATTATCGCCATGGCTTATCCTTTATGTACCTTTTTCTGTGCTTCTTTTTGAGTTAATAGAAGAGAAGGTGTCATATCAGGCAGAGTGGTACATGCCTGCAGTCACTCCACTTAGGAGACAAAGGCAAGAGGTTAAATAATTCAAGACCATCTTCATATACAGCAAGTATGAGAACAGCCTGGGTTACACCAAATCCTGTCACAGAAATAATAATAATAATAATAATAATAATAATAATAATAATAATAAAATAGGAATAGTACCTTTAGTTAGATATAGAGAATATGAAATGGATCAATGAGCCAGGATGGACCACTGGCTCTCAACATGGAAAACAGGAGAACATCATCCCATGGTGCAAATTTCAATATGCTAAGGGGGGAAGTAAGATTACATCTGCAATATATTCCTATGAGCTTTGTGACTATTTCTTTTTCTATGTAGTATGTCAGTCACTTTTAATATCTATCAAGACAGATTTGTGTTTTTATAGATATATGAATCTGATTTTTAATATTGATTCCACTTCAGTATGGCAAGCAATAAGATTCAGAAAGAGCTGGCTAGAAATGACCAGAAGACTTGTATTTATCATAATATTAGCATTTAGATAGTTAAATAGTATCATTCTATTTGTAGAATATGATCTTATTCTCCAGATACTCATTGACTGATGATAAAGTGTAGATTGTAGCTTCCACTACAGAAAACAGAGACATTATATTGTATTATAAGAAATGCAATTAATCCAAGTAACATTTGTGATAATATTGAGTTTCAGTGTGCATTTAATCTTTAAAACCTCTCAGAAATACTCTGCTCAGGATTGGAGACAGTTTGTCCCCTGAGAAGTTCTTTGCTGGAAGGCTTATGATATGACTTTCAGAGATGGAGACTTAGGAGGATATAAGGACATAGAATTTTCACCATCACTAGTGAATTAGTAGTTGCTTTCTTATGAAAGTGGGACAGATCATGTGATACTTGATTGGTTTTCATGAGAATAGGTTGTTATAAAATGAAGCTGTTCTATACAGTTGATTCCTTTGTGATCACTCAGCTCCCTTTCTTTTCTCTCCCTTATTTTCGTGACATCATCATTGAACTGTTTGGACTCTCCCCAATTTCTAAAATGACAGGCCAAGTGAATGTCTTTACTTTATAGATAATCAGCTTTAGCTTTCGTGTTATAGGAATACGAAAAGCCCTTAGGCACGAAGTTGATATGGAGGAATGAGATACTGTTATAGGAAGACCTGGAAACAATGAAGTGGCTTTGGAATTCACTAATGGGCAGAAGTTGTGAAACACCGGCACTCCAAGGATTATAGGATGATATGAAAAGGGTGTAGAAGGTGAAAGGACTAGGAAACAGAACTTCCAGAGTTCTTAACGGAAGTCAACAGAACATGAATGGAAATGTACACAGCTGTAGTCCTACTGTCAAAAAACTTAGATGGAGATAAGGATTGTTTGTTTGGTGATATAAAGAAAGAATGTCCTTGTATTATTAGCACAGAGGACTCAGTTGCTTTGTTCTAGAGCATTATAAAAAGCCAGTTTTTTTTATTGGATATTTTATTTACATTTCCTATGTTGTCCCCTTACCCCATCCCCCACCCACCCGGGAATCCCCCATCCTCTTACCCCTCCTCCTTCTTCTCCGTGGATGTAACCCCCAACTACCCCCCCCACTCCCACTTCCCCACCTTCAAAATTCCCACCCGCTGGGGTGTCCAGCCTTCATGAGGTCAAGGATCTCATCTTCCACCTGTGCCCAGCAGGGCCCTCCACTCTTACATATTCAGCTGAAGCCCTGGATCCCTCCCTAAGTGCTCCCAGGCTGGTGGTTAGGACCCTGGGAGCTGTGGTTGGTTGGTATTGTTGCTCTCCTCATGGTGCCACAAACCCTTTCAGCTCCTTCAGTCCTCACTCTAACTCCTCCATTGAGAACCTCATGATCAGTTCAATGGCTAGTAAAAAGCCAGTTTTTAATGATGAAGTTTTTGCAGAAAATTTGGAACAGTAAAACATTAGATTATTGCTCGGTTACATTTAACTCTGTATTTGAATGAGTAAATAAAGGAATGGCTTGAAAAACAATAATTAAATGGGAAATAATATGATAGCTGAGGATCATACAATTGTAACATTTATAGCTGGGCAAAGAAAAGAGCAAAGAAAACAATAACGTAAAGGTAAAGTCCAAAGAGATGAGATTAAACTGGAGCCTACTGCTGGGGATCAGGACAGTGTGGCAGAGGGCATGAGGCTGATGCAGTGAGAATCCTTTATTCATGGGCCCATCAACTTAGTATGGAATTGGTCCTGGATTCTGTCTACAGGCTCACTGCCCAGAGTTGCTTTGTGAGTCTGATCCTTACTTTCAAGGAAACTACGTAGCAGTCGTCCCAGCTGTGGATCACATCCAGATACAGCTGTTATTGATGCTCCTAGGGGAGAAAGCTTCACACTCTAGTGGCATCTAATATGGTGCTAATTCTGTAGACAACTAGAGTGAAAGAACTATAGTATTATGATTAATTTCACTCACATTTTATGGATGTCTAGAAAGTAGGCATGTACATAGAATTGTCACAGGGAGTCTCTTCTAAGAGATGTTGAAGTCAACTGTCCACACTATTGAACATTAGCTGTGGAATTCCATAAGGTTCCAGCTCTAACACATGGCATCAGTATATGAACTGAGCCCAGCAACTTCAGAGTCCACAAAGTGTGGAAGAGAAGACGCCATATCTGCAGCTCTAAAATCTGACACTCAACTTCCAGACTTTGACCTTAATGGGATCCTATAATTTGTATCATTCTATATTTTTTTTCATTTTGGAACAAGAATGATTATTTTATGCCTTTTGGATGAGTATATCTCAGGACCAGAAAACTCTGCTTGCTTTTTTCATTTTTATAGACATATAGATGTAAACTTTTCGCCTTGAATCTGAGATGGGCCTTGAATGTCTTGTGGGATATTGGAAAGGCTTAAAGCTTTATAATGTTTGGGTGGAATAAACATAGCATTGTGAAGAGGATGGCACCTCTGAGCAGGAGCAAGATGCTTTGGTTGAACATAATTTGTGTCTTAAAATTCTATGTGCTAGGAGCGTGGTCCCCAGAATACTGATGCTAAACTGGCTGGAGCCTTTGTTTTCAATTTTTATTTTTTTTATTTTTGAAATAAAGTCTCACTATATTTCACATATTAGCTTTGAAATCTCAATATATTCACAAAACCTTCCCAAGTAACTAGTATTGTACATCTACTACCACCCCTTGATTGAGTTAGTAAAAACATTACAAGGTATGACCTCATGGAATGGAGTTGGATCTAAGACTTATGAAGTTAGTTTCTACTGCAGCTATTAGCGGACTAGGAACCTCCTCTAGAATGTTTCCTAGCAACATCATGAAGTCCACTTATACCTACTGTCATCATTTTGATGACATTTGCCAAAAAAAGGGTCATTAGATATAAGCCAGTGATGTTTCCATCTCTTAAATCTTAACTATGAGACAAATAAGCTATTTTTTTTATACACAATACATAGCCTCAAGTTTTTTTGTTATAGTTCTAGAATATGAACGCAGGCACCATGAACATTAAATGGACCTCTTTCACATAAAATTTGACTAATTAGAATAAAGTCCAGAATGAACATGAAAGACTATAATCAGCTTTTAATTCCAAAAATAACTTCTCTAGTGGTATTCTTAAAACTCTAATCCCATTTCAACACCAAAAGCACAGTATAAATAGTACTCAAAACTTGAGAAGTATGTATAATCAGGTCTATACCTTTCAGTGAATCTATCTCATTGTGTTATAGCCTGTAATTTTGACACAAAACTTGTCAACCTATGCAAACAGAGAAGTTGATGGAAATCTTTGATTACCAATAGTGTGTAACTGTCTGCTAATCTTATTCTTGAAAATGGACACTTCAATTTTGTACTATTTAGGGTTTTCATTATATGAAGAGATACCATGGCTGTGGTAATTTTTATAAAGGAACATATTTAATTGGGCCTGACTTACAATTCGTAAGTTTAGTCCATTATCATTATGCAGGAAGCAGTATGGCATGTAGGCAGACTAGGATCTGAGAGTACTCAATGGATTGGCCAGCAGCAGGAAGAGAGAGTGATTACTGGTCCTGGCTTGAACATTTAAAACATCAAAGCCTCCTCCTGACCTCCCAGTGACAAAATTTTATACAACAAGCCTCACCTGCTCCTTAAAAGATCACACCTTCTAATAATACTATTTTCTAAGCCTATGCCAAATAATTCTACAGCATACTGCCTGTCTCTGTGACTCCCATTCAGCCTTAAAAAAAAAAAAGGTCTTGCACATTTTATTATTCAAGTCAACAGGGAAAACTTAAATTGTCTTTATAATTAGAAATTTATTGCATACTACAAATGATAAAGAGTTTCTAAGTGCTTCTAACATGCCAAAATCAAATCAAAGTTGTTTATAGCATTTCATAATATATTGTTATTCTCTAAGCCTTCAGTGTTTTCATAGAAAGAGATTACTTCCCTTGCAGAGATGAGTCCACATGGTGTTTGCTTGAATATGTATTTCTCATTCATTTGAGTACTTTGTTATGTTGCTGCCCTGAAATTATGTTTTAAATAAATAATAATTTAATATAATGTACCATGAAGATATTATAAGAATTCCATCCACAAATCAATCATAAGATAATCTACCTAAGGTAGGGAATAACTAGTAAATATGATGTTACGAGATAAAAAAGAACTTTTGTCTGAATTTGGCTTTTCATATTCTATAAAACAATCTGAGATTTTGGAAATTTTTCTTTCTGTTAAATTTTATTATGTATAGTTTTGTCACTAACATCTTAGTTTTTTTAAAAAAATTGAGTTCATGTGTATAAAAATGAAATATGATCAGCTTTCTTCCTCTATTCCCACACAGCTCCTTCCATTTCCCCAACACAAACTCTTTCCAACTTTGCCTCTTTTTATAAAGGATTAGGTCCAGTTAGTGCTGCCAATATGTGTGTGTGGGTTGGAAGATCTTATTGAAGTGTGGAGAACCAACTAGCATTTACATTCTGAACAAATATTAATTCCCTTTCCCAGCAACACTCCTTCACCAACAGCTACTCATGGTGTAGAGAGGTTTTAATTCACTGAGTTTCAGTCCACGTTTACGAATTCTAGTTGAAAACCTTCTTCATAATACCCAAACAATGTAACTTTTGGATTAGTTTTTTGTTCCTTTTGATGGTTTCCTGAGATGTAACTGTTTGAAGTTGTCAGTATTTGGATGTTACAGATGCAGGCTTTTTCCTCGTTTTCCCACTCTGCTTATTTCAATCGCTTCCTGCTTGTTCAATTTTAAATGTTAATTGATTAGTTAAATGTCAAGTACATTGCTTCCCTTTGATGAATGACCCAGAAATTTAGAAGTTGCTATAGCAGTTCAAGGGATACCTAGTACAGCTTGGACTGAGGGTGGACTTTGTCATTGTCTATATCATGCTGTTTGGCTGGCATGCATTATTCTTGCTTTCCCTGCTTCCTGTCTACCACGATTTAAGCAAGTCTGTCCCTTTGTGTCCCCTTCGCCACAATGTATTGAAAGTTCAGAAACCGTAACCAAAAAAATCTATTCTTCCTTCAAGAATTTGTTTGTTTATGTCAGATATTTGTAACAGTGACAGGGTGTGACTGATACAGATTATTTGATTCCAATTCCAGTATTGGAAAGGAAGGAGGCTACATACTGAAAATACTGAAAAATAGTTTTAGAACATTAAAAAGTCACCCTAATCATATTTTCTATAGGAAGGATTGTGACAGTGATAAGAACCACAATTTATTGATCATCTAGTAGCTTCCCATCCTCTGTTGTTTGTTCTAAGAATATTAATCTATATTTCTTATATTTCTACAGGTAGCTTTGATTATCTTCATTGACAGTATTAAAAAAAAAAAACTAAGTCTCATGGAGATTATCCCATTGACTGACATCTCACAGCCATAAACTCAAAGGGTGACTCTTACCTCAATATTCCTTATATTCCTTTCTAAAAATTTTCCGTAAATCTAAACTAATGTTAGACCACCAGTAATTAGTAATTACATTATAAAAGCTTTTCTTGGCCATGAAAAATTTCTCTGACTCATTCCTGTAGTTACATGCTTTTCCTAATGTCAGATATCTTTCCAGTAAAGGGAAAATAATAATCTTTTTTCTTTTTATATTTTATTTATAAATTTCCTTAATTTAATTTACATAGGAGTTTTGATAATATTAAAACCCTTCTACATTTTTCCAATTCACCCTCCTACCCACCTTTTTATATTTTATTTTTATTTTTAAGATCAATTTGTTCTGTCCGAGTATTCATGAAGATGTGGTATTTCACTAGAAAGTGGTTGGCTTACCACAGGCTACAATATAGGAGGAAACTGTCTTCATCTCTCTCAGCAGCTGACGGTTACCAATAGCTCCAACAGCTTGGAGTGGTCTTGTGTGCCAATTCCTCTCTTTATGCTGGTATTTGTTCTGGATTGGGCTTCCTCCATATTTTTATATGCTGGTGGGACAACAGTAAGTTCATATGAGCAGCTGCGTTGCTGTCTCCACAGGATGCTTCTTTGTAGTCATCCATTGCCTCAGGCTCTTAGACTCTCTTCTTTTGAAATCTCTGAGCCACAGGGGTGGATGGATGAGTAAAATGCATATATCCTCCCTTTAGGACTAAGTATTCTGCATTCTCATATTTGTTGTGCCTTGACCAGTTGGGCTCACTGTACTAATCACTGTCTGGTGGAAATAACAGCCTCTCAAATGAAGGTCAAGAGATGTTCTGATCTATTGGTATAGCCATAAGCATTAGGAGTTGGTTTCAGACACTATCTACTTAGCAATATTTAATCATCCAAGATAATTTGAAAAGTTGAAATAGAATCATGTGTATAAGCAACCTTACTGCATACAGTTTATTACAATTGAGTATTATATTAGTTACAACTATAATATTTTGAATAATAATCACAATTGTCATTCAAATGGTTGAAACAGTGAGTTAGAGATGCCACTCTCACCTGAAACACATGTGGTCAAACAGTGCTACAAACTTTACTAAATGTAGATCTATTAGCTTAAAATTATATTGTATCTGTAAATATTGCACACACACACACAAAGCACCATTAAAATTCAAGGATCCATATTATTATACTATTATATTATTAGCCCAGAATAATGGCTACTATTATACAGAGTCATTTTTTAAAATTAATTTTTATTGGATATTTTATTAACATTTTAGATATTATCCGCCTTTCTCCATTTCTCCCCGACCCAGAACTTCCCTATCCCATCCCCCCTCCTCCTGCTTCTATGAGGAGGTACTCCCATCCACCCACCCACTCTTACCTTCCCGCCCTTGAATTCCCCTACACTGAGGCATCCAGTCTTCACAGGACCAAGGACCTCCTCCCACCTATGGCCCACAAGGCAATCCTCCCCTACATATACAGCTGGAGCCATGAGTCCCTCCCTATATGCTCCCAGGCTGGTGGTTTAGACACTGGGAGCTCTGGTTGGTTTGTATTGTTGCTCTCCTCATGGGGCCACAAACCTCTTCCGCTCCTTCAGTCTTCTCTCTAACTCCTTCATTAGGAACCCCATGATCAGTTCAATGGTTAGCTGTGAGCATATGCCTCTGTATATGTCAGGCACTGGCAGACCTCTAATGAGACAGCTATATCAGGCTCCTGTCAGCAAGCACTTCCTGGCATCCATATCAGCATCTGCCTTTGATGGCTGCACATGGGATGAATATCCAGGTGGAGCAGTCTCCGGATGGCCCCTCCTTCAGTTTCTGTCCCACACTTTGTCTCTATATTTATTCCCATGAGTATTTTGTTACTCCTTCCAAGAGGGAATGAAGCACCCACACTTTGGTCTTCCTTCTTCATGAGCTTCATGTGGTCTGTGAATTGTATCTTGGTTACTCTATGCATTTGGGCTAATATCCACTTATCAGTGAGTGCATACTATGTATGTTCTTTTGTGATTGGGTTACCTCACTCATGATGATATTTCCTAGTTCAATCCATTTGCCTAAGAATTTCATGAATTCATTGTTTTTAATAGCTGAGTAATACTCCATTGTGTAAATATACCACATTCTCTGTATCCATTCCTCTGTTGAAGGACATCTGGGTTCTTTCTAGCTTCTGGCTATTACTAATAAGGCTGCTATAAACATAGTGGAGCATGTGTCCTTGTTATATGTTGGAGCATCTTCTGGATCTTCTGGGTATATGTCCAGGGGTGGTATAACTGGGTCCTCAAGTAATGCTATGTTCAATTTTTTGAGGCACTGTTAGACTGATTTCCAGAGTGATTGTATCAGCTTGCAATCCTACCAACAATGGAGGAGTGTATCTTGTTTTATGTGAAGGTCCTTTATCCACTTGGACTTGAGCTTTGTACAAGGAGATAAGAATAGATCAATTTGCATTCTTCTACATGATCCAGTTGAACCTCCAGTTGAACCAGAACCATAGGTTGAAAAATGCTGTCTTTTTTTCTACAGAATGGTTTTAGCTCCTTTCTCAAAGATCAAGTGACCATAGGTGTGTGGGTTCATTTTTGGATCTTCGATTCTATTCCACTGATCTTCCTGCCTGTCTCTGTGCCAATACCATGCAGTTTTTATCACTATTGCTCTGTATCTTAGCTTGAGGTCAGTGATGGTAATTTTTTTATTGTTGAGAATAGTTCTGGCTATCCTATATTTTTTTTCTTGTTATTCCAAGTGAATTTGCATATTGCTCTTTCTATCTCTATGAAGAATTGAGTTGGAATTTTGAAGGGGATTGCATTGAATCTGTAGATTGCTTTCGGCAAAGTGGCCATTTTTGCTATATTAATCCATGAATATGTGAGATAGTTCCATCTTCTGAGATCTTCTTAATTTCTTTCTTCAGAGACTTGAAGTTCTTGTCATACAGATCTTTCACTTGCTTGGTTAGATTCACACGAAGGTATTTTATATTATTTGTGACTATTGTGACTGGTGTTGTTTCCCTAATTTCTTTCTTAGCCTGTTTATCAGAGGAAGGATACAGATTTGTTTGAGTTAATTTAAATTCAGCCAACTTACTGAAGTTGTTGATCAGGTTTAGGAGTTTTCTGGTGGAAGTTTTGAGGTCACTTAAGTGTACTATCATATCATCTGCAAATAGTGATATTTTGACTTCTTCCTTTCCTATTTGTACCCCTTTGATTTCCTTTTGTTGTTTAATTGCTCTGGCTACGACTTTCAGTACTATATTAAATAGGTAGAGAGACAGTTTAGGGATTGCTTCAAGTTTCCCTCCATAGCTACTGGCTTGCTGTATATTGCTTTTACTATGTTTAGGTATGGGCCTTGAATTCCTGATATTTCCAAGAATTTACCATGAAGGGATGTTGAATTTTGTCAAATGCTTTCTCAGCATCTAGTGAAATGATCATGTTTTTTTTTTCCTTTGAGTTTGTTTATATAGTGGATTACATTGATGGATTTCCTAATATTGAAGCATCTCTGCAATTCTGAGATAAAGCTTACTTGATTATGATGGATGATTATTTTGATGTGTTCTTGGATTCGGCTTTCAAGAATTTTATTGAGTATTTTTGCATCGATATTCATAAGGGAGAGTGGTCTGAAGTTCTCTTTCTTTGTTGGGTATTTGTGTGGTTTAGGTATGAGTGTAATTGTAGCTTCATGGAACGAATTGGGTAGTGTTCCTTCTGTTTTTATTTTGTGGAATAGTTTGAAGAGAATTGGTATTAGGTCTTCCTTGAAGGTCTGATAGAATTCTGCACAAAAACCATCTGGTCCTGGACTTTTTTTTTTTTTTTTTTTGGGTGGGTGACTCTTAATGACTGTTGCTATTTCTTTAGGGATTATGGCACGGTTTAGATGGTTTATTTGCTCCTGATTTAATTTTAGTACCTAGTGTCTGTCTAGAAAATTGTCCATTTCATCCAGATTTTCCAGTTTTTTTGAGTATAGGCCTTTGCAGTAGGATCTGATGATTTTTTGAAATTCCTCAGTTTCTGTTGTTATGTCTCCCTCTTCAGTTCTGATTTTATTAATTTGGATACTGTCTCTGTGCCCTCTGGTTAGTCTGGCTAAGGATGTATCTATCTTGTTGATTTTCTCAAGAAAAAAGCTCCTTGTTTTGTTGATCCTTTGTATATTTCTTTTTGTTTCTACTTGGTTGATTTCAGACCTGAGTTTGATTATTTCCTGCTGTCTACTCCTCTTGGGTGTCTTTGCTTCTTTTTGTTTCAGAACTTTCAGGTATGCTCTCTCCAGTTTTGTTTGTTTGTTTGTTTTTGTAGGCACTTACAGCTACGAGTTTTCCTGTTAGCACTGTTTTCGTTGTGTCCCATAAGTTTTGTTATGATGAGCCTTCATTTTTATTATATTCTAAATAGTCTTTAATTTCTTTTTTACATTTACTGCAAACAATTTTTGCACTTATTACCCAGAATATATAAAATATATCATAATAATTATGAAACATTGATTATGGTATATCTTTCTAAAGAGTTGCAAAATCTTTGTTTTTTATAAGAATGAAGCATTTTCTCACACATTTAAAATAGAAACTGGGTAAATGCGTATCTTTTCTTTTGTTTTTTCCAATCTTTATATGGCCTTTCCATTGAACCTCAAAAACTTCCAGTGTATGCAATTTACTTCAGAAATTTCTTTTTTTCCTTCTACTTCCTTCTTTCCTTCCTTCTTTCATTTTTCCCTTCCCTATTTCTTCTCTTTCTTTCTTCCTTTCTTCCTTTCTTTCTTCCCTCCCTCCCTCCCTCCCTCTATCCCTCCCTCCCTCCCTCTATCCCTCCCTC
>NW_021620876.1:6536300-6644028 GCF_004785775.1 Grammomys surdaster
CTCCCTCCCTCCCTCCCTCCCTCCCTCCTTTCTTTCTTTCTTTCTTTCTTTCTTTCTTTCTTTCTTTTTTCTTTCTTTCTTTTTCTGTTGGTTGGTTGGTTAGTTGGTTTTGAAAGAGGTTGTCTCTATGTAGTGCTGTCTATCCTGGAATACACTATGTAGACCAGGGCAGTCTCAAATTCACAGAGATTCACCTGCTTTAGTATCATGACTGCTAGGATTAAAGGTGTGCTACTTCACAAATTTCTATAACATTTCTTCCTAGTGATCTCAACCTTCTCTAATGTTTACATGGAACTGATATAGTACTTGAAGATGGAAAACCCAATTAAATCTGTGTACTAAGCAGACTATTGTACACTGCCCTCGGTTATTATGTGTGGTT
The DNA here is from genome assembly GCF_004785775.1 of Grammomys surdaster. Lineage (NCBI taxonomy): Eukaryota > Metazoa > Chordata > Mammalia > Rodentia > Muridae > Grammomys > Grammomys surdaster. The sequence goes on from NW_021620876.1 coordinate 6,536,686, forward strand.
TTGTGGTTATATTTTACAACTGTTACATTAGACCCATATTTTCATATCTATAGTGTTCAAATGTGGAAGTCATAATTTTGCTTTCTTTTATACTGTAGCTCAGCTTGTGTACTTAGGAAATCTACATTTGGGTATCAGATAGAAGAATTATTTGTCTCTAATCTTTCCCTGACATTACTCCCTCTTCATTTAGGATACATATAAAAAGAAAGTGTAAGAAATTAGACATGTGTAGTGGCTTAAGTAAGGTATGGTCCCCAATTGACTCATGTTTGAATGCTTGTTTATAGGGAGTGGCACTTTTAGGAGATGTGGGCTCCTTGGAGTTGGTGTGGCCTTGTTGGAAGAAATATCACTACAGAGGTGGGCTTTGAAGTTATATATACTCATGTTTAGCTCAGTGTGGCACATAGTCAGGTACTTTAAAAAATGTGATTTAGTCAATTATGAGATTGTGATCTTAAGCCATTGTTGAATCTTTATTCAGAAATAAAACCTCATTTAGAACGTAATTCAATCAAAAGTCATTTTATTTTTTAAATAAAACCATAATACTCATGCAGTTTTTAAAGTCAAATGAGTAGATTTCATAGTTGAAAGTGATGATTTATTTTTGATAGTGTAGCTTTTTTGAAATTTTACTTAAAAATAAAATTTGAAACATTGCATTTAAAATAGGGCAAAGTGCTTACCTAGCGTTCACAAGACCATGAATTAAATATCCAGTAATGAAAAATCCAGTAATGAAAAAATAAAAAAAATCCCAACACTAAGCCAATAAAATTAAGGGAACTATTAGTAAAATAAAATGCTTACAAAAATATTTATTGTTTTCTTAAATACTGTTTGATACTGCTGAGTTATGATTAACCGAGTTCACATTCGTATCATCATGAAGCTAACTTTTAATGCTATAGTATCTTAAATTTTTAAACATTTAATGCTTAAATTTTAAATATAGATTTTAAAAATCATCCCATAGGAAAAACAACAATATTAACCAACCAGACTTTCCAGAGCTCCCAGGGACTAAACCACCAACTAAAGAGTACACATGGAGGAACCCATGGCTCTAGCTGCACATGTAGCAGAGGATGGCCTTATCTGGCATCAATGGGAGAGGAGAGGCACTTGGTCCTGTGAAGGCTTGATGCCCTGATGTAGGGGGATGCTAAGACAGTAAGATGGGAGTGGGTGGGTTGGTTGAGGACCACATTCATAGAAGCAGGGGGGTGGGATGGGGAGTTTTTGGAGGGGAAACCAAGAAAGGCAATAACATTTGAAATGTAAATAAACAAAATATCCAGTAAAAATGATCAAACGAACAAAATCTAAGTAGTTAGTATTAAAATCAAGTTCTGAAAAACCATGTCATTAAGAGTGTCCATAGAACAACCTAAATTGACAGATAAGAACAAGGTATTTGAAAAAGCCATAGTTTAATTCATCAGATTTTATGATAGTTTAAAGAATATATGAAAAAAATTACCAGGACTATGAATTATAATTCTTGATTTATTCATTTTTTAATCGGTTTCTTATACTTAGCCGTATAATACATTTGTTCCAATTTAAAATTTTAAAGAAGTATGCCAGGGACCTGGCTAAGGGAGCACCCTATAAGCTATGAACAACATAAGATTTGTTCAGCCTAACTTTCTGGGTCCTGACTCAGAATGACAGATATATTCTATTTCTTTTCTTTCCCCTCTATTTTGTTCAGATGCTGAATAGCATCTAGGTGTGCTTTTAAACGTCGCAACTAATATTGAGCTTCCTTGCATTTTTTCTACAGCACCACTCTCCCACCCTATGGATTCCTGCTGCCATGTAGATGACTTCTGTACGTGCTTGTTGTCTCTATTTTCTTCCTTTGGGCATCTGTGAGGTTTACACTGTGCCTGATTTGGAGGTTCCCCTTTTAAACTCTGATAAATTAGCCTCATGTTTTAGTGTGAGTTGTTCTTTTTTTAAGGAGACTGAGAAAAGAAAGACCCTGGTTTCATCAATATCCTACTATGGCTCTGTCATGACTTTCCAAGTTCTGAGTGTACTGTTTTTCTTGCCTTTCAGTTCTTTAATTTACAAAGAAAATAAACCCATTCTTGTACCTACCCCTAGATAGAATCAATAAGATATCAATGTCTTGATTACTAAAATTTTTGTACTTGAGTACTCATGAGAAGTCATAATAAAAAAATAAATTAAAATTTAATATGATGTTTAATTAGTGCTAATTGCATGTCAGACTCTGTGTAACAGTTTCAGGACAGCAAAGATTTTTGTAGCCTCAGGCATAAAGGATTAAGCAGTGAGCTAACTATTAACATAGTCAATACAAACACTACACACCTGCTGTTGAGCACCTGTGGCAGTCAGACTCCTCAAACATCCAAATGAATGAGTAGAAAGTTGAAATGAAGAATAGTCTTATATTGATCAGGGTTGCTAGATGCCAAAGTAGCACACACAATGCCAGAGCTTAGCCCACTGGACAAAGATTTTTTATTTTCCTTTCCTTTCCTTTCCTTTCCTTTCCTTTCCTTTCCTTTCCTTTCTTTTTGTCTTTTTTTTCCTTTTTGTCAGAGATTGTGCTGGACTATTCCCAGTGATGAGAGTCTTGCAGATGTCTGGGAAGGCTCTATCCTTCTTAATGTGTTTGCTCTGAAAGAATCTTCCTTATCCTTTAACTACTTCATTTCTTACTTCTCTTCTTAGGATGAATAAAACACAGGCTATTAGAAAAGTTGAGAAGAACACTCAATGTCTAGGTGTTCACATAGAATCCTGACCACCATGAAAACATGCTATAAAACCATGGTCCCTGGACCAGCAGCAATGAGTACCACCTATTCAGATCAGAGCATGTTGCCAGGGTCTTACTGGTTTAAAATCTGCTATTTAATGGATTCTTGGTTCATCCTCATGTGATTGTTTCTGGGCCTCTTGAAAGCATGTTGTTACCACAGTCATTCCCTAGGGAAAAAACAAAAACAACCCCCCAAAAACAGAAACAAAAACTAATCAAAACAAAAGTGCAAATATGTCTTTAGATTATCATATTAAAGTAAAAGCAGAATCTCAACTGTATGGTGTTATAACCTCTGGTTTTGAACAGTGGCCATGGAAACTCCTACACGAGATGCTTTAAAAAATAGAAAGACATAAATCCTGATTTTAAAATTAACTTAGAGAAGAAGATCACAGACTATTTTGATTAGTTTATATGAATTTGTCTTATTGAGCATGAACAGTGGCTTAAGAAGTTATATCACCTATTTAGAAGGTCCTAAGGCATCAGTTTGGGGAACTTTCCATGTCCCAAGAAACACATTGGTCCTGAAATATGGATAAAGCTAGTGGTCACAGATTTTCATCACAATTCTGCTGGGGAGGTGCATTTTTCCAGTATAGACAGACATTTCCCTCAAGTGACTAAACACTGCATTTCAACAAGGCTTCTCTTAATGATACCAACAGGACAGGGGAAAAGCCATCTTTCATGCCTTCATAAGAATTCATGACAGCAAATAATTTTTCAGAATACATGACATTTCTAGCCTTTGATATAGGAGAATTTAGTGACATTATGTACATGCCACAAAGCTGGTATGAGATAAATGAAGAATCTGTGGACTCTATAGAATTATACATAATAGAATTATGTAGATAGTAATATACATGCTTAAAATAGTATAATTATTGTACAATGCATTATAATTATTATACAATACAATATAATTATTATAGTACTTCTCATAATGTATGTATATACCAACTATTCCATTAAAAAAGCTGACAGAATCATTTGCTAAAAGAGCAGAAGTCTTAAAGAATTTTTTCTTATTTCCTAGCTACAAAACTTAAGAGAAACAGTTTCATCTTTCCATACTTCATTTTCCATTAATAATAATAATTCCATATTAATATTTGCAATTTAAGTTATATCTTCTTCAATTTCAGAATGAAAAAGAATTGATTCCAATGTAAGTAGCTAGTTTTGCAATGATATATAAAGAGCAGCAGAAGGGACATAGAAGAACCATGTATAGGAAAGAGAGGTTGGTTATAAAGATAATGTCATAAAATCACTTACTATAACAGGTGACTAGAATTTAATGTGATGGAAAATTCTTGAAATTATGATTGGTAGAGGCAGAAAGAAGACCAATGTAGTCACAAGAAAAAATGCAGGCAGCCTCTAGAACCTATAAAGGACAAGAAAAGAGGTTTCTTCTAGAGTTACCAGAAGGAATATAGCCCTAATTTTGTATTGTGTGTGTGTGTACATATATATCCCTAATTATATATATACTGGAGATATGTAGCAGCATTATCTATCCCCATCCAGTACCAGGATAATTGAGATTCCTAAACTATTGTGCTTAATGTCAATTATAGTACTGTATTGATAATTTTACCTCCTCTCTTTTTTTTTAATCTATCAAACTCACACTGTTCTCTCATACCCTGATGAATTTAGCATCTTTGCTGAAGTGTTTTTCTCTATAGCAGGCATAATTGACTTTGTGGGTTCCACACACACTTCACTGAAATGCTGTTTTTCATTATATTTTTGAATGTTTATTATTATGACCATTCTATTAAATCCTTGAGTATAAGGACTGTCATTAATGCATTTTACAGTTTCATGTGTATTGTCTCCTATAGTCTCATGTGCAGCACACTGTGGATAACTTAGGTCACAGAAACATTTCATAAATAAATGAAATTTTATTTTTAACATGGTGTCAATCAAATAATTATTTCAAAATTATTACAGAGTTTTATAGACCCTTAATATCATATTTTACAGAATTTTAGACTTTTCTCTTATTTTCATGTCAGAAACTTTTCTAAGCAATCTGGGCCACAACAGAGACTTTCATTATTAAATATCATCCAAATAAAGAATCTAATTAGGGGCCAGCCTGGTAGACATAGGAGTTCTACACTAGCAAGGACTGCTTAGTGAGTCTTGTCTCAGAAACCAGGAAACAATAGCAACAAGAGAATCTGTTCTCATTACTCAAGATACCCCTTACCTCTTCAAGGAAACACAGATGCAGATACCCAAGAAGTGCCTGTAAAAAGTAAGAAACTTCCCATGGGTTGTATATTTATTTGTCTATTAGAAGAAATACTAGGCTGTTATCAGCAGACAGGCTAGCAGAATGCAAGAAGGTATATACTTTAGTCTTTTTGTTTCCACAACATTTGTAAGTTCTACAAAGCAGAGAACAGCTGTTACACTGGCAGTCTGCAGTTTATTTTGGGCAAGTAGGGCAGAAGGGTGACTAATGTGCACTGTAATGGCATTATAAGTGACTCACTGGAGTGCAATTATCAGTAGAGTTGCCACATGCCTGGTTTATGATTAGGTTAATCTGTTCTTTAGTTGATTTTGTTCTGTGTCATCCTCTGGTAAACTTGAACATTTTGTTATCTTGCCTGGGGACTCCAGTGGTTGACTTTATTTTTAGATGTCCCTTGGCTAAATTTCATGCCACTTTTGTTTCAAGTTGCTAATTTCTTTGGTTTATGTTTGACCCCATAGACCAATTTGCAAATTGAATCACCATGCAAAGTTCAAGCTAGGTGATATTCCCAATTCCTAGTATGCTGTAGCACCCAGGATCCTCTCTAGACAATATCTTTTCTGTCCCTGCTTTTGTTACTTACCCAGATTGTCTGCTGCCCTTAAGATGCTGTGGGATTAGATAGCACTGCATTATGTATATCAGAGAGCACATTCCAGGGACAACTCATAGATGCCTCTCAACTCAAAAATGACTGCCTGGAGCATCCAATTGATATGACCAACCAACACACTCAAAATCTGTTCTTTTTTTTTTTTAATTTTCCTATTTCTATTTGAGACAAAACAACAGCAGCAAACACACACACACACACACACACACACACACACACACACGCAGACACAAAACCACAACATATTAAATTATTTCCATTTTGCAATATAATTCTATGTAAAATGATTTTAGATTTTAATTAATTTGTAATGGTCCAGATAGAATCTTGGCTTTTGTTTGTTTTGTTCTACATGATGGATTATCACTTGGTCCCTAGTTTATGTTTTGCATGACTTCCTTCTTTGAAACATGGGCAGAAGCCATAACCTAGTCCTAAACACAGAATAGTGTGGTAGAATAGCATTTAACATCTCTTCTGAATGCCTCGATAAAGTAAGTGGTCTTAATAAGGAAGATTCCATATAGCGGGGAATTGTGAGGGTTTGTTCCTTTCAGAAGATAGCTCCACCAGCAATCAGCAAAGTCAAGTTGTACCTAGGCTCATCATTGCAGGAACTGAATATCAACAATGTGTTCGTGAATAGAGAAGTATGTGTTTCCCCAACTGAGACTACAGATGAGACTGCAGCTGGCCAACCTTTACTTTGGCCAGAGTGTTGGTGAGTGTTGGTGAGACTGTAATTACAAAATTAAGTTACCTATGCCAAGAAACATGAACAAAAGCACTTAGAATTAACAGGTACTTTAGTTCTGACTTTATGGCAATTTGTGAAGATCAATAAAGCAATAATCAAAGGTTTCTGTAACTCAGGCACCTTAGTTTTTCATTACAATAATTCATATTATTATGTATATACATAAGTATATATTAAAAATTATTGTTTCACAGACCATTCTTTAAATATTCAGGTTGTTTATTGGCAAAATTGAGTATTAAGTAACTGTCTTCTGTACCATTATTTTCAGTATAATAGAGAATAATTATACCTTGAAATTTTTATGAGTATGAAATAATATAATACACAGGGGACCATAGGTTTATAGTAAATATTAACTTACTTTTTAAATATTTCTTCCTTTTCTAAAAAATCATTTTGTTGTTCTCCTAGTATCTGAGTGTGCTTCCTTTCTTTCTCCCCATCTTGTCCTACCCAGGCTTGCGTAGCACTTTTTATCCCCTCCCACCCACCTGCCCTTCCTTTCTTCTTTCCTGTTTTCTTCCACATTTCTCTTTCCATAGTGAACTTTACACTCATCTCCATATGTCCCCCTCTCTTATTTAATTCCATCTTGTGAATCACTTCCCTAAGAAAGATTTCTTCCTACCCATCATGCTTTTAGTCTTTATTCCTATATACTTATAATTAAATAGTTAAAATACAACAGAAACTAATTTAGAAATTTCCTATAATCTTAAAGGAAAGAACACATTTATATAAATATGCATATATCTACACATTTATATTTACACTTCCTTGAGAAATGTGGCTTTATGCTCTGATGTTCCTCACTTTCTAGTGTCACTGTCATTGTACATTGTAGGTGGGATGTTGGATAAAGGCTATGGATAAGTGACATTTCTCTCACATGCTATTTTTGTATCTCAAACAATGCAGCACCACGATTGTTGATCACTGTACTTTGTAAATATCTCGCTTTCCCCAAAATTTAAGTGCTATGTAGATGAAGTCTGATCGATTACTATTTGAAAATTTTAAAGTGATGTGAACATAGCTCAAAATACCAGGTATATTTGTTCACAGGCAATGGAAAGTAGGAAAAGTGTTTTCCTTGTTACTACTATCTACTTACAGTGTTCTTATTTATACATTGAAAAAGACCCATGTTAGTACAGAATAGTCTATGTTTTATTTCTTGTGACTTAAATGTGTTTCTCAAGTATAAAATAGGTTAAATTAAGATTGTTTATTATATTGCATCTAAATGCAAAGAGGGTAAAGATATAATTTATATGGTTAAAATGTTCCATTGAACAAATATAAAAATGCTAGTTTCATGTCTGTTCACAACTCAATTATGTACTTTATAGTTTGATCATTAAAATTTAATTCAATATTAACACCTATGATAATCACATTAGAAATTTTCTTCTCTATCCCTCAAATTCACCCTATTAGATTTTCATGAGATTCTGCCAATGCAGTATGTAAAATCTTAATTACATGGAGAGATTAACTTTGGAGGGAAAACAGATGTATCTTTAAATTTTTTTGACTCACTGAATTTTTTAGAAACATATTTTATATTCTTGAGTACCTTCCCTTTCACGACAATCTGTTGCACCCTGGCTGAGTGGAGTTTGTTTCATAAATTCTGTACATGTGCATACACTAAATTGAAGGGCTGTGGAGTAGTGAAGAGAGAAAAGATGCTCTTCTTTGTGTTCAGTTGTTCCCACAAGGCATTTCAGGATGCTGCTGTGATTCTATGGCCTGGAATCTAGTTATTTACCTCTTCTTCATTTGTAAATGTACACATGACTCAGTCACACTTTAAAATAAATGCTCCCTTTATTTTTGACTGCTACAGCTATTGTCTATTGGATTCAAAGAATAGGAATGCACTTAACTTCTAAACAAGAATCAAGAATAAGGTTCATTCTTGATCAAACAGAAGAATATAAGACAAGGCTAGTTAAGTTTCTAACTGAGGTAGACAAGTCTAGGGGGTAGTTTCATATTCTGAAGATTTCATGTAACTTGGGCTATGTCACATAGCTCTTGTAAAATTCATATTTTGGCTAACCTGAGACATTTATCTACAAGTACAAAATAGATTTAAAGCCAAAATTAATAATAAGAGACCGAGAGAGACACCACATACTTATCAAAGGAAAAATCGATCAAGGGGATATTGAAATTCTAAACATTTATGAACCAAAGTTCATAAAACAACCACTACTATAGTTTAAATCATGTTCTAACCCTCCCAAAAATAGTTGGAGACTTTATTATCCCACTCTTGCTAATAAACTGTTCATCCAGACAAAAACACAACAGAGGAATGTTGGAGATAACTGATACTACAAACTAAATGGACTTAACAGATATTTACAGAACATTTTACCCGAACACAAATAATATATATCTTCTTACCACTCATAGAAACTTTCTTCAAAATTGGCCACATACTTTGGCACCAAGAAAGTCTGAACAGGTGCAAAAATATTGAAAAGAAAAACAACAAAACAAAATCACCCAACCAACCAATCAACCTACATCCTATCTAGTCACCAGAGATTAAAGCCAGATATCAACAGCAACAGAAAGCTTATGAAATCATGGACATTGAACAACTAACTGACTAACTATCTAACTAATCCCCTACTGAACAAAATTGGACAAAGGCAGAAATCAATAAAGAAAACCATTTTTTAAAATTAATTTTATTTATTTATATTCCAGCCATTGCCCTTCCTTCTGGTCCTCCCCCCACTATTTCTCACCACATGTCCCTCTTGCCTCTGAGAGGGTGCTCCTCCTCTACCTCCACCTGCCTGGGTATCCCCCTTCTCTGGGGCCTCAAGTCTCTCTAGGTTTAGGTGCGTCTTCTCCCACTGAGGCCAGACCAGCCAGTCTTCTGCTATATATTATATTGTTATTATTATCTAGGTGTCCATTTATGTTCTAATGAGAGACAGAAAGGAGGTAGATTCAGACTAAGGGGAAGTAGGAAGGAATTAGAGGAGATGGGGAAGAAGGCGAGAAAACCACAATCAGAATATATGGTGTGGAAAATGGCTATTTTAAATAAGAAAAAAAGTGGAGAAACATTAGATTTTGCATTTGATATGTTGTCTTATGTTTTTATGCATGTAGATAATACATTTTGATCATACTCATTTCATTATTCTCCACTGTACACCCTCTCACCTCCATGGATTATTTTGCACTTCCAAGTACCCCTTTCTTCTTTTGTATTTTAAGTTTTTTAATGACTCATTTAGTTTAATTGGGGTTGCTTACAGTAACACGAGTATGACATGATTTACTGGGCAACTTACTAGTAGCTACACCAATGAAGGCGCTTTCCACTGTGCTCAGTGAATATTAACTGACAATTACTCCTAAGGCAGTGCTGAGGTTTGATCAGCCCTTATTCCAGGCATAACAGACTGTTAATAAAGTCGGTCTTTTCATTCTTTTCCTTATCTATCTCAATTAATGTTATCCTTTGATAATCATATATGCAGGTAATACATTCTGATTATCCCTACCTTTCACTCATTCTTAAATCCCTCCCATACCTTTAAACCATTCCTTTACCCTACACATATTTTCCTAGCATTCATGCCCCCTTGCTTTGTTTTGTGGTCAGGTGAGTTTATTCAGGAGCATCAGTGTAGCCATGAGTTTAGAAATATCTCTTGGATTTTGATGGATTCATTGGTATGGAATGAAATTGAAGATAATGAATGTTTTCTTGTTTCCTCCCAGAAATTTTAAGTAGCCAATAGTCCATAACAAAAAGGTAGGCCCTCTACAATCTATAACTACTGCTAATAGAGCCAGTATTATGTACAACCAGTGCAAGACTTTCGGGGAAATAATTTTCAAATGTGTATTTTAATACACTGAGGATTCCATTCATCTTAATTTGTAAAATCTCATCTCAATACCTCTATGAAACATTATTGACTAGTTAAATGTTGGATACAATAATTGAAACAAAATTTATTAAATCATTCTTGTTCCATTCCAAATATTTATATCATCAAGTCTTTTGGGTATCAAATGAACTTAAGTATTCTAGACTTCTCCGCTAATTACAAGACATACCCTCACCCATTGACTTTTGTGGGGCATGCCTAGCTACCCAGGAGAGCATGGTGTCCTCTGTACCTCCATTATTCAGCCCTCTCTCTGCCTGTTTTCCCTTGCCCCAACCCCTTGCCTACTGTGTCTCCAGGAGCAAACCCAACTGCTGAGAGAGTTGCATGAAACCCTGAGTTCCACTGTCCAGTCCATACCCACCAGAGGCCAGCCATACCAGGATCATCAAAGTTAGGCCCTCTCCAAGTTCCTGCTATAAAGGAACATCCAGAGACAACCAGATGCCTAAAGACAAACATAAAAACACAATCAACAAAACACAGGGCAATATGATAATTTTAGAGCCCAGCTATCTTACTACAGTAAGCCCTTGGTATCCTAACACAACCAAAGTAGAAAAAAATTATCTGAAAAGAAGTCTTATAAAGATGATAAAGGCTTTTAAAGAGAAAATGAATAAATTCCTTATAGAAACTGAGGAAAATACAGTCAGAAAGGTAGAGATCTTTAACAAGAAAACAAATAAATCCCTCAAACAAATACAAGAAATTACAATTAAATAGGAGAAAGAAAGAAATACACTTGTTCAGGACCTGAAAATGAAATAGAAGCAATAAAGGCAACACAAACTGAGGATATCCTGGGGATGGGAAACCTAGGGAAGAGAAGAGGAATAACAGACACAAATATCAACAGAATACAGGTGATGGAAGAAAGTATCTCAGGTATAGAAGATACAATAAAAGAAATTGATACATCAGTCAAAGAAAATGTTAAATCTAAAAAATTCCTGACACAAAGCTTACAGAAAATCTGAAACAGCCTGAAAAGACCTAACCTAAGAATAATAGGAATGGAAGAAGGTGAAGAGTCACAGCTCCAAGAATCAGAAAGTATTTCCAACAAAATCATAGAAGAAAACTTTCCTAACCTAAATAAAGACAGGCTTATAAACATACAAGAAGCTTATAGAACATCAACTAGACTGGACCAGAAAGGAAAATCCTGCCACATAATAATAAAAACAACAACAAAAAAAAACTATAGAAAAGAGAAAGAAGATTAAAAATGCCAAGGGAAAAAAAGCCAGGTATGATACAAAGGCAAACCTATCAGAATTACACCTGACCTCTCAACAGATACTCCCCCAAAGCTTGAAGAGAATAGACTCTTGTAGCCTCTAAATATCCTCAGGCGCCAACCTAAATTACTATATTCAGGAAAAACTATCAATCACAATAGATGGAGGAAGCAAGATATTTAAAGAAAAAACCAAGTATAAACAATATCTATCCACAAATCCAGACACACAGAAACTAATAGAAAGAAGACTTCAACCAACAGAGGGTAATTTTAACCAAGAAAACATATGAAATAAGTAATTCCTGCCAGCAAAAAAGCAAAAAACAAGGGAAATACACACACACACCACCACCACCACCACCACGACCACCACCACCACCACTGCCACCACCATGACCACCAACATCAAAATAACAAGAGCTAATAATCATTGGTCAATAATATCTTTCAGCCTCAACAAACTCAATTACCCAATAAAAAGACACAGCCTAACATATTGGATGCAAAACAAGATCCATTACTCTATTGCATACAAGATACACATATCAGCAATAAAGATAGAAATTACCTCAGAGTAAAGGCCTGGAAAAAAAGATTTCCAAGCAAACAGACTCAAGAATCAAGCTGTAGTACCCATTCTAATATCAAATAGACTTTCAAACAAAATTAATCGAAGGAGAAAGGGAAAGAGACTTCATAATCATCAAAGGAAAAATCTACTATGAAGACAACTTAATTATGAACGTCTATGTCCCAAACACAGGGCACCCATGTTTGTAAAACAGACATTATGAAAGCTCAAATCTCACATTTGAACCTTACACATTACATTAAATAGTGGGAGACTTCACCAATCAACAGGTCATCCAGATAAATACTAAATAGAGAAATAAAACTGATGTTATGAATCCAATGGACCTAAACAGATATCTATACAACATTTCACCCAAATGCAAAAGAAAATATCTCCTTCTTAGCACCTCATGATACATTCCACAAAATTGAACATATACTCAGCCATAAAGCAAGCTGCAACAGATACAAGAAAATTAAAATTATGCCATGTACCTTATCAGGTCACCATGGATTAAAGTTGGACTTCAACAACAACAGAAACACCAGAAAGCTTACACACTCATGGGAGCAGAACAACTCTATTTAATGGTCAGGGAAAAAAATAAGGAAATTAAAGACATTCTAGAATTCAATGAAAATGAAGGCACAACATACCAAAACTTATAAGACTCAATGAAACCTGTGCTAAGAGATATATTCATAATGTTAAGTCCCTACATAAAGAAATTAGGCAATTCTCATACCAGTAATTTGAAAGTACATCTGAAAGCTCTAGATAAAAGCAAACATGCCCAATAGGATGGAGGAAATAATCAACATCAGGGCTTAAATAAATCAAGTACAAACTAAGAAAACAATACAAAGTATCAACAAAAACAGAGCTGAGTCTTGGAGAAAATAGAAGTAAAATAGACAAACCCCTAGCCAAACTAAGGACAAAAATACAGTATCAAAATGAGCAAAACTGCAAATGAAAAGGGAGCCATAATAACAGATACCAAGGAAATTTAAAGAATCATTAGATCTTACTTCAAAAGCCTGTATGCCAAAAAATTGGAAAATCTAAATGAAATGGATAATTTTCTAGATAGGTGTCACTTCCCAAAGTTAAATCAAGATCAGATAAACTAAACAGACCTGTGACTTTTAAGTAAATAGCAGCAATCATTAAAACTCTCCTATCCAATCAAATTTTTTACAAAAGCCCAAAGTCAGATAGTTTAGCACAGAACTCTTCCATATTTTCAAAGAAGGGCTAATACCAACAGTCTTCAAACCATTTCACAAAATATAAACAGAAGGGACACTGCCAAATTTATTATATGAGGCTACAGTCACCCTGATTATTACATCATAAAAAGACTCAACAAAGAAAATTGCAGATTAATTTTCCTTATGAGTATTGATGCAAAAATACTCAATAATATCTTCTCAAACCGAATCCAAGAAGACGTCAAGACCATCATCTGTCATGAAGTAGGTTTCTTCCCAGTGATGCACAGATGTTTCAATATATGAAAATCTACCAACATAATCTACCCTATAAACAAACTGAAAGAAAAAAATTACATGGTCATATCATTAGATGCTCGAAAGAACTTTGACAAAATCTAGCACTCCTGCATGCCAACAGTCAGGGATACAAGGCACATATCTAAGCATAATAAAAGCAATTTACAGAAAGCCAATAGCCAGTATCAAATTAAATGGAGAGAAACCTGAAGAAATTCCACTACAGTCAAGAACAAGAAAAGGCTGCTCATTCTCTCTCTGTCTATTCAGTATTGTTCTTGAAGTTCTAGCTACATCAAAAAGCCAACTAAAGGAGATCAAGGGGATACAAATGTGAAAGGAATAAGTCAAAGTATCACCATTTGCTAATGGTAGGATAGTATACATATATGATCCCCAAAATTCTTCTACAGCTGATAAAGACCTTCAGAAAGTTGGCTGGATACAAAATTAACTAAAAAAAAAAATCTCAAAACAATTAGTATCCTCCTTTGTACAAACAATAAATAGGCTGAGTAGGAAATTAGGGAAACAACACCCTTTACGATAGCCACAAAAACATAAAATATTTTGTAGTAACTCTAACCAAACAAGTGAAAGATCTGTATGTATGACAAGAACTTCAAGTCTGTGAAGAAAGAAATTGATGAATGTATCAAAAGATGGAAATGTCTTCTATGTTCATGTATCAGTAGGATTATAGTGAAAAAGACCAAAAGCAATCTATATATTCAATGCAATTCCCATCACATTTCCAACACAATTTTATAGACCTCAAAAGAGCAATTTTCTACTTCATATAGAAAAAAAAGCCCAGGATAGCAAATATCATCCTGAAAAATAAAAACACGTCTGGAGAAATCACCATTCCTGATCTCAAGCTGTACTATAGAGCAATAGTAATAAAAAATGCATGTTATTGGTATAGGAACAAAAAGGATGATCAATAGACTAGAATCAAAGACTCTGAAATAAACCCACACCCCTGTAGACACTTGGTTTTTGACAAAGAAGGCAAAAAGCCATACCATGGAAATAAGAAAGCATCTTCAATAAATGGTATTTGTCTAATGGTATGTCTGTATATAGAAGAATGCAGTCTATATATAGAATACAAATAGATCCGTATCTATCACCCTAAACAGAACTCAAGTACAATAGGGTGAAAGAACTCAATGTAAAACTGCATACACTAAATCTCATAGAAGAGAAAGTGGAAAATAGTCCTAAGTTATTGTTACAGGAGACAAATTCCTGAACAGAACATCAGTGGATCAGGCCTTGAGATCAACAATTGATATTTTGGACCTCATGAAACTGTAAAGCTTCTATAAGGCAAAGGGCACTGTCAATAGGAGAAAATGACAGCCTACATATTGAGAAGATGTTCATCAACTTTACATCTGATAGAGGGCTACTATCCAAAATTGATAAAGAAGTCAAGAAGTTTGACACTGACCCAAAGTCCCCAGTCAAAAATGAGGTATAGAACTAATCAGATAATTCACAACAGAGTAATCTTTAATGGCCAAGAAACACTTAAGGAAATGTTCAATTTTCTTAAGCACCAAGTAAATGTAAAACAAAACGATCCCAAGGTTCCATCTTACACTGTCAGAAGGGCTAAGATAAAAACCTGAAGTGATAGTACATGTTGACAAGGATGAAGAACAAGGGGAACACTCCTTCATTGCTAGTGGGAGTGCAAACTTTTATAACCACTTTAGAAATCAATTTAGAAATCAGAATACTTGGAATAGTTCTACCTCATGACCTAGCTATACCACTTCTGGACATATACCCTGGACATATAGTTGGAATTTGCTCAACTATGTTCATTTCAGCTTTATTTGTAATAGCCTGAAACAACCTAGATGTCCTTCAACTGAAGAAGGGATAAAGAGAATATGTTACATCTACACAATGGAATACTATTCAGAGATTTAAAACAACAATATCGTAGACTTTTGAAGGCAAATGGATGTAACTTGTGAATATAATCCTGAGTGAGGTGGACTCAGAGCAAGAAAGACATGTGTGTTATGTACTCACAAATAAACAGTAGCTATAAAATGTAGGGCAACCTTACTGTATCCCTCAGACTCAAATAAACTGGATATAATAAGGTCCCTAGGGAGGATGTGGTAATCTCAGTCAGAAAGAGAAACTAGTCATTGGAGGTGGATAGAGATAGGCAACCAACCAGGTAGGAGAAAAGGGGAGGAGGGGGAACAGGAATGGACATCAGGTATGGGGATGGCAATGAGAATGGAAATTGGTATGTGTGGAGGACTCTCTGGTGACTAGCTGGAGGCTTGGGTCAGGAGAGGATATGAAGAGTCTACAGGAGTGATTTTAGCCGAGATTCCTACCAGAGGGGGATATAGAGACTGAAGTGATCACCTCCTGTAGCCAGGCAGGACTTGCAGAGGAGAAAGAGGTATATCAGTCCACTCATAAAACCTTCAACCCAAAATATGTCTTGCCTACAGCCCCTACAGCAATGAAAATGGAGCAGAGACTAAGGGAACAGGCAATGAATACCTGCCCCAGTTAAGACCCATACCATGTGAGAAAACCAATCCCTGGACACCATTGGTGATACTCTACCATGCTTGCAGACAGGAACCTAGCATAACTGTCTCCCAAGAGGCTTCATTCAACAGCAGATGAAGGCAGATGCAGAAACTCACAGTCAAACCTCAGCTGGAGCCAGGGGAGTCTTTTTGAAGAGTGGGGGGATATAAGTGAGCAACTCAGAGGGATCAAGTACACCACAAGAAGACCCACAGAGTCAACTTATGCCTGGGCTACCAACCTGGAAGCACCGAGAGGCTTAACCTAGATCTCATACACATTTGCAGCAAATGCGAAGCTTAATCTTCATGTGAGTCTCCTAAAAATTGGAGCAGGGTAGTGTGTCAGGGTAGGGCTAGGGTGTCTGGGTCTCTATTCATTACCGTTGGATCCACTTCTCCCTACTTGACTGCTTGGTTGGGCCCCAATTGGAGAGTATGTTTCTAGTCCTGCTGGGACTAGATGCCTCAGGGTGGGGTGGAACTCAAAGGAGGCTCTCTTCTAAGGAGAATGAGAAGGGGCAATGGAGGTTGGGATTTATGGGACTTGGAAGAGAGGACAGAGAGATCTATGATCAGGATGTAAAGTAATAGGCATCTCTAGTATGTCATAATTAATATTTGCTTTAAATAATTATCAGTACCATTGTATAAATTCTCCTATCATTTACTAGTCAATCTATTAATATTGATTATTCTCATACTCGCATGGATACTGCTGTAGCAGCCATCCCTCTGCTCTGGAACAGTTTTGTTTCTGTCATTTTGCAGCATAAAAATGTTTTTTCACAAATGTGGGCAACTTGCTCATTTAATGCTAACTTACATTTTGAATGTGTTTGTCAAGCATTTTTGCATAAATGGGAGTCAGCTTTGCACGCCTCTGCATAAGCATACTGCATGCAAAACCATTTACTTTCAATCTGGCTGCAGTTTAGAATCATCTGGGAAGTTTAAAAAATAATACAGATCCCAAGATTCTACCTAGAGGCTCTCATTTGTTTTCTGTGTTGAAGATTGGTATCATTAATATTAATTTCTAGTTGATTCTAATGTGCAAATCAGGATGTGAACTGCAGCCTATATGCTTACCAATTATTAAAACTTCATAGGTACTGTGTTCAAAAGGCAAGAAATAATTCAATATACATTTTGAAATCATACTACACGAACAATACTTTACACAATTTTACTCTTATTTTTTAATACTCTATTTTACTAATGCTAATGTATTTCTTTCATTGTTTAATACAATCTCCACTATACATTGAAAACTGAAGTTTTATTTTTATACTCATGGTAGGTGGATTAAAATGTCACTGTACCAGTTTTGTTAGGCTTGACACATTTAGAGATCAAGAAACAGGTTGAACAATTAGTAAGGTTTAAATGCCTCTAAAATTAAATCAAGACGTCGGTAACTATCATAGCTTGTCATGAAACCTAGTTATATCAAAAGAGACTACATGCTCGAGGCAAATGGTTTAGATTTCATACAGTCACTGTCAGTGGGAGCTCAGTAGTCACAGACTGTTAATTGTTTTGTTTTTCCTAGCTTTATCTCATTCATTTCTTCCCAATTTGATCTATCTTTCCCTTTCCCCATGATCTTTCCATCCTGATTTCTCCCTCCTTTACTATGTTCCACTCATAAAACCCATTCTATTTTCCTCTCCAAGGGAGATCTATTTATTTCTCCTAGTTCCTTTCTCTGTACATAACTTCTACGAGTCTACAGATTGTAGTGTGGTTATCATTCATTTAGTGGCTAATATCTGGATATAAATAAATACATAGCATATTTGTTTTTCTGTATCTGGGTTACCTCATTCAGGATGATTTTGTCTAGATACATCCATTTGCTTGTAAATTTCATTATTTGTTTTTCTAATAACTGAGCAATACTTCATCGTACCAATGTGTGATATTTTCTTTATCCATTCCTCAGTTGAAGGACATCAACATCATCTCAAATTACTGGCTGTTGTGGGTAAAACAGCAATAAACATGGTTGAGAATGTATCCTTGTGGTAGGATGAAGCAACTTCTGAGTATATGCCCCAAAGTCATATAATTTGGTCTTGTGGTAGATCAATTACCATCTTTCTGCAGAACCACCACACTGATTTCTGTAGTGGCTGTATATGTTTGCACACCCACTAGTAATGGCAGAGTGTTCCCCTTGCTCCATATCCTCACCAGCCTAAGCTGTCACTTGTATATTAATCTTATCCATTTTGACAGATATAAGATGGAATCTCAAATTAATTTTGATTTGTATTTCCCTGATGGTTAAGGATGCTGAACATTCATTTAATTGTTTCTCAGCCAGTTGTGTTTCTTCTATTGTGAATTCTCTGTTTAGATATGTACCCAATTTTTTAAATGGGTTTTTTGATTTTATGATATCTAGTTTCTGAAATTCTTTACATAATTTGTATATTAGTCCTCTATTAGATGTAGATTTGGTAAAAATCTATTCCCGTTCTGTAGGCTGCTGCTTTCTCTGAATGACTGAGTGCTTTGACCTGTAAAAGCTTTACAGTTTCATGAGATCTCATTTATTGTTGATCTTAGTACCTATGCTAATGGTGTTCTGATCAGAAAGTTATCCCTATGCCTATGAATTCAAGAATATTCTCTAGTTTATCATCTATCAGAGTCAATGTATCTGGTTTTCTGCTAAGGTTTGCAATCAATTTGAATTTGAGTTTTCTATAAGGTAATAGGCATGTATCTATTTGCATTCTTCTACATGCATACAATTTGACCAGCAGCATTGGGTATTTCTTCCAGTGTTTATTTCTTGTTTCTTTATTAAAAAAAAAATAGCATGTCTATAGGTGTTTGGATTAACATCTACCAAAATAGCACTTCAATTCTTAACACTTATACACCAAATACAAGGTCACCCACATTTGTAAAAACAAAACAATTAACAAAATAAAACAAATTAAAAAATACAACTACAGGTTAAATCATATATTGACCTTCTCACCTTGATAATAGGAGACCTCAATACTCCACTAACATCAACAGATAGGTAATGTAGACAAAATCTAAACAGGGAAATGCTAGAACTAATAGACATTATAAACTCTATGGGCATAACAGATATTTACAAAAAAATTCACCCAAATGCAAAAGAATATACCGTCTTCTTTGTATATCATAGAATTTTTCCCAAAGTTGACCACAAACTTGTACACAGAGAAAATCTCAACAGATACAAGAAAATTTAAATAACTTCTTCCATCATATCAAACTAATGTTGGCAAAATGTGGGGGTCCCGTGTTTGCCCGGGTAAGGGGCTAGGGCTTCTTAGGGAGGCAGAGGTGTAGGAAGTTTGACTGCATTCACCCTATACTGGAGCTGGGCGGATGTCAGGTTGTGAGAAGCCACTGCAGGGACACAGCTCTGGGGTTGGGGGAGCATAATCTGAGGTCCTGGGGGAGTGGGAGCTACCTCATCTGGTTTTTAGGCTCTTGGGCACCCAAGCATTGCTGGAAACCAAAGAAGAGCTGAGAACAAAGTGGGGACCCATGGAATGGAGTCGCCCATGGCCGAAGCGGAGCGAGGGAGAGAAACTCCAGCTGCGCCCTGCAGGGAGAGTCGTTGGCTTGTCATGGCTGTCAGGCTGGCTTGATTTGGCTTTGTCCTGGTTGGTCCTCGTGGATGTGAGCACAGAGATGTCTTCTAAGGGAGATTAAATGGCAGCTCTGTAGGCAAAGGCCTCTTTCATTGTTCCCCATGGCAGATCACGATGAAAAGAAACAGTCCATGGTTTTAAGATGTTTATTGTCATGGAGGAAAGTACATGAGAAACTGTATCCCATTTTTTAGTGTGGGCCTGAGCTTAAATACCTTTTGCAAGGAGAAGGATCTGGGAAGGAGAGTTTAATTGGTTACTCCCCTCAAGCCTTTAGGTACCTCATTAATTTGGAGATCTAGCTTGAGGCTATATGACTGAAAGACACAAATCTATGGAGGGTTGCAGTCTCATGTCAGGAGCCTGGAGTATGGCGACATGGCAAAGAGCCTGATGTCTCTCAGGGTTATTTTGGGTCACCGGAGCTTCCAGCCTGTGCTTGACTAGAAACCAGGCTGCCTTTCAAGGTCCTACAGACTACCACAGATTAAAGCTGAAAATCATTAACAGCAGAAACAACAGAAAACTTACAAACTCGTAGAAACTGAACAAATCTCTACTGAATTAAAAAAAATGGGTCAAGATAGAAATAAAGAAGGAAATTAAAACTTTCAACAATTGAATGAAAACAATACTCAATATACCAAAACATATGGGACATAATTAAAATGATCCTAAGAGAAAATTTCACAGGACTGAGTACCTACAAAAAAATTGGAGAGATCTTTTATCAGTCACTTAATGCCATTCCAAACTCTAGAACAAAAAGAAGAAATTATGCTCAAGGTAGATGTTAAGAAATAAACTATGGGTTAAAATCTTGCCCTTTACCTCCTCCTAAATCCCAGGGCAAGATACTCTTAACACAGAATTCTATCAGACTTCAAAAAGGATTTAACACCAACACACCTCAAATTCCACAAAACAGAAACAGAAGGAATATTGTCAATTCATTTCATGAGGTCACAGTTACCCTGACACCTAATCTACTCCAGACTCAATAAAAAAAATCACAGACCAGTTTTTCTTATGAATATAGATGCAAAAATTCTCGATAAAATATTTGCAAACCAAATCTAAGTACACATCAAAAAGATCATTCACTATGATGATGTAAGTTTCATTCCAGAGATGCAAAAAGATTCATTATATTAAAATCAATAAATATGACCCACTAAATAAACTAAAACAAATTGTTAATTTTATACTGCCAGATAATTTGTTATTTTAGCTTGGTAAATATTATTTTTCAATATTTTAATAGTCTAATGTTTAGCCAGTAATTAAGTCCTTCTTAAGGTAGTTTTAAACTTTATTTTTAGTCAAAAATATCTAAAACAAACCTATGGAAAGTGTATCAGGGATCCAGCAATTTTGTAACACTACTAAATAGAAAAGTTAGATGAGAACCGGACATGCTAGAACATAACTTGAGTATCATTTTGCATGTATGTATGTATGTATGTATGTATGTATGTATATATGTATGTATTTATATGTGTATGTATGTATAAATATGTGGAAGGTAATAATGAAGCCATCCAGGACTATAGACGTGTTCAGTAGAGTGTTGAATACATAATAAAATCCTACTTTAGAAAAGATAGAAATGTCAGCCAGGATGTTTCCTACACTTCCAGCAGGTAATCCATCTACTTAGAGTTACATACCCTTGATAGGGTGGGTGCTACACGAATGCCATTTCTTATCATGAAACTCCTAATCAATTTTGCTGATTCTGTATAACATAGTTCTTGTTTTCCAATTTATTGATATAAATCATAAATATAAAGAACTGAAAAATAAACAATTGAGTTTATTTTAAATGTTTTATATTATTATAATTATAATTATTAATATTATTGTGCACATGTATGATGTGGGTACATGAGCATATGTGGCGGTCAGAAGACACACAGAGCACAGTTCTTTCCTTCCTCCCTTTGATTTTTAGTTCTAAAGTTACCAGACTTGTTAGGAAATGCCCTCAAACACTGAGCAATTTCGGTAACTGATTTGAATTTATACATAAACATAGAAAGTTCAAGTTTCTCTTAAAATACAAAGAAATTTGGTGGGGGAAACTTTCAGTGTGTTCTTGTTACAGCATAGAAACCTATTCACAAGTGTTGGATATAGCTCATTTCTTTCTAACTAGGAACATTTCACAGGTGTCCTTTATGTTTCTATGAGAATGACTGAACACTATGGAGAGGGTGGACAGGATTGGTGTGTGCAGCTTGATGGTCTGAGATCAATAGCTGAAGATTCACATGTTAGAACGAGAGAACTGATACCAAAGTAGGTTGTCCTTTGACTGCAACCTGTGTGTCCCTTCATATGCCCACCTGTACACACACACACACACACACACACACACACACACACACACACTCTCAGGCACAAATACAAATACATACATACATATATTAATAATAAACATATCCATAACTTTTAAAAAGAATACATTAGTACAGTAAATATATTAAAAAATAACATAGCTTAGCTATAGAACAAATACAAATTCAATCTTATTGTTTTATTTGTTTTTCAAGTCCATTCATGAAAACATGGACCAGGTCATCTGTTATGTCAGTAGTACTCTCTAAAGTCATTCAGTCCAACAGCATATATAGCAGTGTCCACTGAATCATATGATGCCTTCCTGAGAATAATAGGACAATTTATTCAACATTTTAATGTCTATTATTTCAAAGAAAATACTGTCTATGGTGTTTTCAATAAATTTTGTAACAGTGGTCAACACCACTAGAAAAGTCTATGAATTCCTCCAGGGTAGAAAGAGGTTTAATATGTTGTTATGGTAACAGGTTGTTGGCATGTTCTTACCATACTATGAGGTCAGCAGGTCAGTACTGTGTTGCCATCAAGAGGTAAAACAGTCTAGAAATAACAAATACCATGCTGTCTAGAAGCAGAGTATTTCTAGATGTATCAGTACCATAGGCTCTTGCACAGTCTCGCATTATGCAAGACAGCTGGTGTGTTCCTGTTCCCAGTGGGCAAACCCAGGGTAAAGTAGATCTAGCTGATATAGGCAACCAAATAATTTTCTTTTCTGGCTGTTGAGGGGTTCCAGAATGGTTCTTTTCCTAGTCAATGACATGAGTCACAGAGGATGATATTGCCAATTTTCATAGATTCACATACATACTTCTACATTCTCTTGCCTCCAACTTACTCTCAATCTCAATCTGACCACTCAGATCTATAGATTCAGGTGCAGATGGATAATGAGTGAATAAATAGATAGAAGAGTTTTTCTTCAAGTCTACTTCTCGCCTTCTATAAAAATGATGAACACATGCACTGCTCCACTACTCACAAGGAGTTTTTCTCACTGCTGTTATTAAAGTATCTATCTTCACAAGGGAAGTTAACAGAAACTGCAGGATATTTTTACTCACACCAACAAAAAAAGGATGATCCATCTCTGAAGGAGGACAAGATTTGCTTTCTCTGTCCTTTGATTGAAGATGCTTCTCTTACCAGCTCTTTAAATCTTAAGTATGAGCAGAGAAAGAGGTTGGAATACTACAGAGATGGATGATTGTTGTCTGCACTGACTATTTATATGTTTTGCTTTTGGTTTCCAAAGTTACACAGGTCTGGAGACAAATGAATCATTTGTTGTATGTGATAGATTGATTCTACTTTTGCCCCCCCCAAGATTGATTTCAAAGAGGTGATGATCTCAGCTTCTGTTGGACATCACTTGATGTCTCAGTCTAGGGCTCTGGCTCTCTCCTGGGTCTTAGGAGCACTAAGTTAACAGCAAGTTCCTTGACATGCTTTTTAATCATTTATCCAAGAAAGAAAATGGCAACAAAATGTGGATCTGGATTACAAGTCTATTGGAATTTGCAGACACTCCAATAGATATCTCTACCCATAAACATCTCCATATCAACAGGGTCTACTGGGTTCTATTTGGCAGAAGAGGAAGGTAGTCCCCACTGAAAATTTACCTTCACACTGACTCCGTTCAAGCTGGATAATGCCTGAACCCTTAAATTTCTATGAGACATAGTAAAAAGGGTCACAGCTAGTCATAACTGTGCATCTTTCTTTAAAATTCACAATGGAGTGGAGACATAATTCAATTGACAAAGTGCTTGCCATGAAAGCATGAGTCTACTTTAGACACTAGGACCCATATATAAAAGCTAGCATGGTAACTCACATTTATAACTAAGTGCTGGTGAGATGGAGATAAATAGATTCTTGTACTCACTGGATTGTCAGTTCATCCCTTTTGGTTATCTCCAGATAAGAGTGGGACCTTGTTAATAATAATAAAAAACAAAACAAGGTAAATGGCACCTGAGGAATAAATCTAAGGCTGGTCTTTGCTCTCAGTATGAACACACACACACACACACACACACACACACACACACACTCACACACACACACACACACACACACACACACACTCACACACTAATATTGACACTTAAACAGGTACACCAAGCAATGTGCTATTAGTTCTTGGAATGATAAGATGTAATAACACCTTCTTCATGGAGAAGATGTACTTTAGATAATTAGATCTTTAAAATTTTATTGATCAAGCTAGACAAGGAATATTATTACTTATTTTCAACCACCTGACATGCAGTTTCTTTCTAGGACATCCAGAGTCCTTGCCACTTATTCCTTCTCAAGTAAAATTGATGTGCCATCAGTGTAATGGACCAATGCCTTGTTTAACAGGATGTCAGACAACTGAAGTCTTTGCATATTATGTGTCATAGAAAGTAGAAAGTTGGGTCATGTAAGTGAATTTTAAAATATTCCTTTTCTTATGTAAATGAAGTATTCTTCTTTCACTATTAATATAGGGAAAGGTACACTTGCCCTATGTGGGAGCTATGTACAAAGTTCCTGAACTACAGTGAAATGCTTCAGTAAATATAACACAGCTTTCATCATGACCATAGTTGGTGATACCATGTAGTAAGATTTTAATCTACCTTTATTTGCTCTGAGCTACTTGCTTTCTTTTTCTTTTCTTTCTTTCTTTTTTATTTTGTTTTGTTTTGAATTTCAAACAACAATAAGAAAAATAAAACAAAAACAAAAGTTCATGGTGGATGTTTGCAACTGGGAAACCTAAACCTATTTTCATTCTTTGAAGGATGTCAAGATACAATATTGATTGTCATTTAAAGTTTCCTGTGAGATTAGAATTTCACAAAGAACTTCCTACAATAATGATCTTGACTTCTAAAGTTAGAGAAGACTAAGAAAATTCCATCAGTATATTATAAACCTCTCTCAGACACTCATTGTCTTAGATACTTTTCTATTGCTGTGACGAAACACCATGGCCATAGGAACTGAACAAGAAAAGCATTTAATTTGGGGCTTATTTACAATTCCAGAGAGTGAGTTCATTACCAACATGGCAGGGAGCAAAGCAGCAAGCAGGTAGGCCTGGTTCTAGAGCTGTATATAAGAGCATATATCTTATTCACAAGCAAGAGGCAGCTAAAAAGAGAGACAGCCTGACGTGGGTCTTTGAAACCTCAAATCCCACTCCAATGCTATACCTCTTTCAAAAAGGCCACATTCTTTCTTCAGACTAGTCCACCAACTAGGAACAAAGCATTTAAATATATAAATCTATTTTATTTTTATTGAAACTGCCACACCGATAAAAAGGACTTGAACTCCATTTATAATCTCTTTTATGAACCCAAAATTCACTGGAGATCCTGGCCAGTTAAAGTATAGAATTTTATTTCACTCTGTATATGTAGTTGTCCTATTCTTTCATGTAATTTCAAGTATAATGTGGAAAATATTTGTGAGGTATTAGTTATATAAAGTATGGAGGTACTACCAAGTCCTAAGTAAAGAATATGTGGTCTTTCCTAAACTGACAGGTTCTGTGATTGAGAGGTGTTTCATAATACAAAACAGGAATTTGAGTTATTCACTGGAGAGAAAACCA
Organism: Grammomys surdaster; assembly: GCF_004785775.1. Lineage (NCBI taxonomy): Eukaryota > Metazoa > Chordata > Mammalia > Rodentia > Muridae > Grammomys > Grammomys surdaster. The sequence goes on from NW_021620876.1 coordinate 6,562,630, forward strand.
GATGAAGAAAGCATGAGTCTCTAACAATTACTTTTATTTAATTAAAACATAATTACACAATTTCCTCTTCCCTCTTCTTCTCTCAAATAGTTGCCAATTGCTTGGAGCCAATCATCACAGTATTGGGCTTGATAAGATCTGTCCTTTATCCATGTTGACATGTGAACTAGTATTGTCAATATTTGTGTCTTCTTTAAGCAACCATGTTGTTGAGATTTCATGGGTATTCTTCTAGAATCACAGTCTTACAGCAGACTTCCTGGTACACTGGCTCACACAAATCTTCTATCCTCTAGTTTGAAGTGTCATTGGTGCTCCCTGAGCCTTAGATTGCGGAATAGATGGGCTAGACAAACCATAGTCAGCTGCTCTCTGTATTTTGACCTCTCTAATGATTTTATACTGGTTTTGGTTTAGTGCATTTCAGTAGCTGGCTAGCATTCCGTCATTAATATATAACTATTGAGACAGTCTACTGTTGACTTTAAGGTATATGTGATGTTACTGATTGGGGAATGGTACTCACCCACAACATTTACTGATAACTAGAATGCATTTTAATTGCTAGTATTTGTTCATGAATAGGGCAAAGAATCAATTTTATTCTTTAATAAACCATTGTAGAGGAACATTTAATCTCAGTTGACAATCTTTAGCTTGCAGCTCCTTTTTATTAATTATTTTTCTTATTATAGAAGCTAAAGGTATACAGTGATTGATTTCCATATGTGTTATTCTTAAAAACATAGTAGCTAAGAAGCCATTGACACATAGCCAGGCAGGCAAGATAGCCTCATTAACCTTTTGCCTGACAAACCCATTTTACTCATGTTAAAATCTTATCATCCTGTTGACACTAGAGGTTTCAGTTTATGGCAGCTTCTGCTACTGTCAAATTTGGCCTCTGGAGATCAGGCACCACTGAGAGTCACAGGAACACCAGTGACATTCATAGCCATCAATTCCTCACAGCCTTAATAATAGAAGTTTCCCTTGGGCAATCACAAGAGCCCAGCTTACAGTAGCTGTTAGTTATCCATCTCTGGCCACACACAGGAGGATAATGGTCTTATTTTTACCACATTTTAAGGAACTCATCTTGGCAGTGCCTATGACAAGTTTCAAATGTTCCTGCTAGATTGATTTACCTCACTTCTAGAAATTATTGAAATCTGACTAGAAATTGCAACTGTGTAAATGTAAGTAACACAATATAATTAAAAATTATGTATTTGTCTCCAGACTTTGTACATTCTCATCAATATAGCCTGCATATTCCTTTTTATTCTGGGGAAACCTCTTTTGTTGTGATCACAGTACTTCTACCATACTTAAAATATTCAAGATATTTAAATCAAAATACATGATTATTTCATGTAAATGAAACAAAGAAATCAATATATCATGTCATTTGTGCTTTGTTATAACATGCACTATAATGCAGCATATCTAGAATATATAATTTTCTTAAATATGATATAGAACAATGATCTGACTCTTATCCCATTTTTGTCAGGGATACTTCACAAATAATGTAATGTTCTTCAATCAGGGGACAGATAATATCTAGGAACTGTTCATGTTCAATGACTAGATCCACCCTTTTCTTCCTTTAGAGAATTGTGAAATGTATAAAGTGACACTGTTCTAAATCTAAAATCAAATCCTTATTTTGGCAGCAAAGCTATTTCCAAATAAGAAAAGCTTTCTTCTTTTTCAGTTGCACAATATATACAAGAAAGCAAGCTTTCCACTAATCTAACAGTTTACAAAATAATGTTTTACTTCACTTTTTAAAAAAACAGAAACCAGTTAGTTATATTACATTAACACATATACTTTAACACAAGCAATTTGTTGTATGTAGGTAATTCTTGCTGATAATCACATCGCTATGATCCTATTTACCAGCTAGGAATGGATTAAGGTACACATTTGTTTCATCCTACATAATATGTAACAATCTCCACTATTATCCTCCATTCTCTTATCCTGATAATGAGACTTGTTCTGCTATCACTCACAAAAACCAGGTAGTCAAATTACAATTGTCTGTTAATTGATTTGGAATAGAAGTTTTCCATGATGAATAACACCTAAAAATTTAGATGTAGTCAAAAAGTTTTCTTTTTTAAAGTAAGTATATCATAAAGTATATTTTATGATCATAAATATATTAGAACTTCAGTGATCAGAAGAGTGAACAATGCATATTCATGAGATCCCATGTCTGTTCTTGTATTGTGTCCTTTCTCATGCAAATACCTATCATTATATTTTTATGTATCACATACTTATTGTTCTGTCTGCAATACTTCCTGCAATCTTTTCCAATTTAGTAATGTCCATGATATTATATTGCATACAAAATCTGTGAAGATATATTACATTATTACTGAGACATTTCTCATTAATTTTTACAACCAATATATATTGTATTTAATCAATATGTATTTGAAAATAGAAGATTGTTTAAAATTTACATTGTCAATACATTTAGTAGGGTAGTATGAGTAGTATTTTTATTTCATGTGTTTGAATGACAAATTTCTTGTTTTTCATGCTTCTTGGTTGTTTGTATGTGTGGTATGGATACCAATATGCAAATATGTTCATACGAGTGAGGATTTCAAAGGTCAACATTGTATGTTTTTCCTCAAGAACCATACATTTTATTGTTTGAAATGGTGTATCTCATTGTCTTGGGCTCATAAACTCAGCTAGAATGATTGACCAGCCAACACCAGAAACCTGGCTGTCCCTTTACATCAACATTATGCTAGGAAGTGCAGGCTGGAACAACTAACTTCCTATGTGGTATCTGGGGATAGAACTCAGCTCGTCAGTGAGGGCTTTACCTATTTAAACTTTTCTTTGTTCCTGAATACTGAAAATTTAACAATGTAGCTCATGATTATAATGACTAAGTATAAAATCATCTTTGATGTATATATCATGATGTAGTGTATATTTTTATTTACCTAATTTTTTACTACCCAAAGCCCATGAACTTACAAGCATCATTAGCATACATTAGTTTTTGTGGGCTAAACCTATTATTTCAGAATGAGGAGAACTTTTAAATTCTTTTGTTCCTTAGTTCCATGTAAATTATTAGTCCTATTAGTTTCATGTAAATTATAAATTTGATAAATATATTTCATGTTATTTAACTAACCTAGGTGATAAAATTGCAATGCATTTCTGAAGCAAGTGAATTACCTGACAAACTTCAACCGTTCTCCTACCAGAGGTAATGACAATAATCAATCCTATTGAGGAAGAGCACAGCATGATTTTTAACTATCCCAAATATCTTCATTTAAATTTTCCTCAGAGCCAGTAGACTTTACAAGTTTTTTTTTTTACCTAATGTGCACCTATTGGCAAGTCAAGTTATTATAAACATATTAGAATCTACAAATCACAAGTAATTAGAATATTAGTCAACTATTAACCCAATAGATGAAATATTGACAAGTATCTCTAATATTGGATACATTATTGACGATTTTTAAAATTTTCTAATAATTTTTAATTTGCCCACCCACTTAGTCTATTTGCTCCTCACAATGACCCTTGGCATAGAAGACAAGATACGTCAAGGATGTCTGTGTTGAAACTATTCTAGAGTGAAGAACCTTCTCTAGTGGGTAGACAGCTCCCTAGCTTATGAGTGCATTCACTGCCCCATTCTACGTTTAAGCAGCAGGAGTTTCAGTGTTATTTTGTGAGGGAACTTAGAATTTACTTTATTTTAAAGCCAGTATCTCTTAAATATTTTAAGACTTATCTTTACTCATGTGCATTTTTGTGTTGGACTATATCTATAACACATGTGGAAAGATAACCACAGAGGACAGAACAAGGCATCAGATCCTTTGGAATAGGAGTTATAGGCTTCATGATTATCCCTTGTCAGTATTAGAAGCTAGCTTGGATCTTTGGTAACAAAAGCAGGTGCTTTTAACCTCTGAGCCAAATATCTCTGCAGCCCCCAAGGCAGTATATTTAAACTGAAATCTTCATGAATGAGATGATAGGAATCTGAAAACTCAAGTGCTGAACGCTGCAGTGACATCGAATTTACTCCAGTAGCAGACAACAATGTCTCTGTGGTAAAAATATTAAACAAGCAGAAGTAAACTGCGTAGACTCAGACACTCAGACGCTGACACAGACATACTTTCTACATCAGGAAAGAGAATACTAAACCACAACATAATTTCAAGATGAGTCTGAAACCACTGCACATAGAAGCAATTCTATAATGCAAGGCCACCAAAGAAAGACTTATAATCAGTTTCCTGTGATCACAGAAAGGATGGAGTTTCTGAAGATGTTCCGATGCTATGCCATTTTAAATTGGTGGGTAGAGACAGATTGTGCCTTGCATATTTTCCTGAGAGAACATGGAAGTGAAGGTACCCCTAGAAAAGCAGCAGAGGCAGCAAATGGTGGCTTATGAGGTCATATATCAAGGTGGAATTCATGCAAGTGCTGTGACAGATGTAGGTTCTATAAAGTTTTACCTAGGTTATCTTCCCTGCCATACCTTTCTACCCTACAGCAAAGGTTCATTGCTGTCAGGGGTGGTTATTTCCTATCATCCTCTCATTTTTATGGTTTCTCTCTCTCTCTCTCTCTCTCTCTCTCTCTCTCTCTCTCTCTCTCTCTCTCTCTCTCTCTCCCTCCCTCCCTCCCTCACTCCCTCCCTCCCTCCCTCTCTCTCTCTCTCTCTCTCTCTGTCTGTCTCTCTGTCTCTGGCTCTCTCTGTCTCTCTGTCTCTCTGTCTCTCTCTCTCTCACACACACACGCACAAACACACACACAAACATGCGTGTGGAGGAGTGGAGTACAAAGGCACATATTTCTCTCCTAAGTACTTCTTAATTTTAGCCTAACTTAGATTTGTAAACCCCATTTTTCACAGTATAGAACCTCAATAGAAAAATATAATCCTAAAAGACACAGATGTATCATGGTAACTGTGAAGGAATTCAACTCTACACATACACCACAAGGAAAAAAACAATGGTACAAAATATGAGAAGAACATAGAGGCTATAAAGAAGGGAAAGCCATTATTAGTTATAAAGAAATCACTTAGAGAAGTTAAAAATATGTGTAACAAAATCTGACAGGCAAAACCATAAAAGACTTTATGAGTTTATTCCTAAACAGCAAAACCATTAATTCCAGACAAATTCCATTTAACAGACTGAAGTTTTTAATGTGTTATTAGAGAAAAAAATGTCTCTCTTGTTAACAATTCACAACATACAAACTAATGTGTGAAGAGTAAATATAGAAAAAAGCAAAGTGAAAATTATAGTTTGGAACCTTACCAATGACCAAAGTTGATACATGTAGAGTTAATATTTCTCTTCTGAGATATATTATTCCATTTTTTTAACACTAATTTCATGGGTAAGTCACAACCACTACTGCTTAATGTATTACTTATTATGTTTTATGTTACTTTCTTTCTTTTTATTGGAGGTTTTATTTACATTTCATATGTTGTCCTCTTACCCCATCCCCCACCCACCCAGGAACCCCCTATCCCCTCACCCCTCCTCCTTCTTCTCTGCTGATATAACCCCTACCTACCCCCCCAACTCCCACCTCCCCACCCTCAAAATTTCCACCCCTGGGGTGTCCAGCCTTCATGAAGTCAAGGATCTCTTCTTCCACCTATGCCCAGCAGGCCTTCCACTCTTATGTATTCAGCTGAAGCCCTAGATCCCTCCCTAAGTGCTCCCAGGCTGGTGGTTTAGACCCTGGGAGCTGTGGTTGGTTGGTATTGTTGCTCTACTCATGGGGCCACAAACCCTTTCAACTCCAATGGCCTTCACTCTAACTCCTCCATTGGGAAACCCATTACCAGTTCAATGGCTACTTGTGAGCATCTGCCTCTGAATATGTCAGACTCTTTAAGACCTCTGAGGAGACATCCATATCAGGCTCTTATCAGCATGCACTTCCTGACTTCCACATCAGCATCTACCTTTGGTGACTGCACATGGGATGGATACTCAGGTGGAATGGTCTTCAGATGGCCCCTCCTTCAGTTTCTGTCCTACACTTTGTCTCCATATTTGCTCCCTTGAGCATTTTGTTGCTCCTTCTAAGAAGGACCGAATCACCCTCACTTGGTCTTCCTTCTTCATGAGCTTCATGTGGCCTGTGAGTTGAATCTTGGACATTTCAAGATTCTGGGCTAATATCCAATAATCAGTGAGTGAATACCATGTGTGTTCTTTTTTGATTGGCTTACCTCACTCCGGATGATAATTTCTAGTTCCATCCATTTACCTAGAAAACTCTCGAATTCATAGTTTTTAATAGCTGAGTAATACTCCATTGTGTAAATATACCACATTTTTTTAATCCATTCCTCAGTTGAAGGACATCTGGGTTCTTTCCAGCTCCTGGCTATTATAAATAAGTCTGCTATGAACATAGTTGAGCATATGTCCTTGTTATATGTTCGAGCATATTCTGGGTATATGCCTAGGAGTGGTATAGCTGGATCCTCAGGTAATGCTATGTCCAAATTTCTGAGGAAACGCCAGACTGATTTCCAAAGTGGTTGCACCATCTTGCAGTTCCACCAACAATGGAGGAGTGTTCCTCTTTCTCCACACCCTCGCTAGCATCTACTATCACCTGAGTTTTTAATCTTAGCAATTGTGACTGGTGTGAGATGGAATCTCAGGGTTGTTTTGATTTGCATTTCCCTGAGGACTAAGGATACTAAACATTTCTTTAGGTACTTCTCGGCCAGTCAAGGTTCTTCAGTTGAAAATTCTTTGTTAAGCTCTATACCCCATTTTTAAATAGGGTTATTTGGTTGTCTAGAGTCTAATTTCTTGAGTTCTTTGTATATATTGGATATTAGCCCTCTATCAGTTGTAGGATTGGTAAAGATCTTTTCTCAATTTGTTGAGTGTTGTTTTGTCCTATTGACAGTGTCCTTTGCCTTACAGAAACTTTGCAATTTTATGAAGTCCCATTTGTCAATTCTTGATCTTAGAGCATATGCCATTGGTGTTCTGTTCAGGAACTTTTCCCCTGTGCCCAAGTATTTGAGGGTCTTCCCCACCTTCTCTTCTATTAATTTCAGTGTATCTGGTTTTATGTGGAAGTCCTTTATCCACTTAGACTTGAACTTTGTACAAGGAGATAAGAATGGATCAATTTTCGTTCTTCTACATGTTGTCCTCCAGTTGAACCAGCACCATTTGTTGAAAATGCTGTCCTTTTTCCACTAGAGAGTTTTAGCTCCTTTGTCAAAGATCAAGTGACCATAGGAGTGTGGGTTCATTTCTGGGTCTTCAATTCTATTCCACTGATCTTCCTGCCTGTCTCTGTACCAAAATAAAGTAGTTTTTATCACTATTGCTCTGTAGTACAGCTTGAGGTCAGGGATGGTGATTCCTCCAGAAGTTCTTTTATTGTTGAGAATAGTTTTAGCTATCCTGGGTTTTTTGTTATTCCATATGAATTTGAGAATTTCCCTTTCTACCTCTGTGAAGAATTGAGTTGGAATTTTAATGGGGATTGCATTGAATCAGTAGATTGCTTTTGGCAAGATGGTCATTTTTATTATATAAATCCTGCCAATCCATGAGCCTGGGAGATCTTTCTATCTTCTGAGATCTTGTTCGATTTCTTTCTTCAGGGACTTGAAGTTCTTGTCATACAGGTCTTTCACTTGCTTGGTTAGATTCACACCAAGGTATTTCATATTATTTGCGACTATTGTGAAGGGTGTCATTTCCCTATTTTCTTTTTCAATCTGTTTATCTTTCATGTAGAGGAAGGCTACTGATTTGTTTGAGTTGATTTTATAACCAGTCACTTTGCTGAAGTTGTTTATCAGGTTTAGGACTTCTCTAGTTGAAGTTTTGGGGTCACTTAAGTATACTATCATATCATCTGCAAATGTGATATTTAGACTTCTTCCTTTCCTATTTGTTTCCCTTTGACTTCTTTTTGTTGTCTAATTGCTCTGACTAGGACTTCCAGTACTATATTGAATAGGTAGGGGGAGAATGGGCAGCCTTGTCTAGTCCCTGATCTTAGTGGGATTGCTTCAAGTTTCTCTCCATTTAGTTTGATGTTGGCTACTGGTTTGCTGTAAATTGCTTTTACTATGTTTAGGTAGGGGCCTTGAATTCCTGATCTTTCCAAGACTTTTATCATGAAGGGATGTTGAATTTTGTCAAATGCTTTCTCAGCATCTAGTGAGATGATCATGTGGTTTTTATCTTTGAGTTTGTTTATATAGTGGATTACATTGATGGATTTCCGAATATTGAACCATCCCTGCATTCCTGGGATAAAACCTACTTGATCATGGTGGATGATTGTTTTGATGTGTTCTTGGATTCGGTTTGCTAGAATTTTATTGAGTATTTTTGCATCAATGTTCATAAGGGAGATTGGTCTGAAGTTCTCTTTCTTTGTCGGGTCTTTGTGGGGTTTGGGTATGAGTGTAATTGTAGCTTCATAGAACGAACTGGGCAGTGTTCCTTCTGTTTCTATTTTGTGGAATAGTTTGAAGAGAATTGGTGTTAGGTCTTCCTTGAAGGTCTGATAGAATTCAGCACTAAAACCATCTGGTCCTGGCTTTTTTTAGTGGGGAGACTTTTAATGACTGCTGCTATTTCCTTAGGGGTTATGGGACAATTTAGACGGTTTATCTGCTCCTGGTTTAACTTTGGTACCTGGTATCTGTCTAGGAAATTGTCCATTTCATCCAGGTTTTCCAGTTTTGTTGAGTATAGGCCTTTGTAGTAAGATCTGATGATTTTTTTAATTTCTTCAGTTTCTGTTGTTATGTCTCCCTTTTCAGTTCTGATTTTATTAATTTGGATACTGTCTCTGTGCCCTCTGGTTAATCTGGCTAGCGGTTTATCTATCTTGTTGATTTTCTCAAAGAACCAGCTCCTGCTTTTCTTGATATATTGTATTGTTCTTTCTGTTTCTATTTGGTTGATTTCAGCCCTGAGTTTGATTATTTCCTGCCTTCTACTCTTCCTGGGTGTATTTGCTTCTTTTTGTCCTAGAGCTTTTAGGTGTGCAGTCAAGTTGCTAGTGTATGCTCTCTCCAGTTTCTTTTTGTAGGCACTTACAGCTATGAGTTTTCCTCTTAGCACTGCCTTCATGGAGTCCCATAAGTTTTGGTATGATGTGTCCTCATTTTCATTGAATTCTAAAACGTCTTTAATTTCTTTCTTTATTTCTTCTCTTGAGCAAGTCATCATTGAGTAGAGAGTTGTTCAATTTCCATGTGCACGTGGGTTTTCCATTGGTTTTGTCATTTATTAAAGACCAGTCTTAGTCTGTGGTGATCTGATAAGATGCAAGGGATTATTTCAATCTTTTTGTATCTGTAGAAGCCTGTTTTGTGACTAATTATATGGTCTATTTTGGAGAAGGTACCATGAGGTGCTGAGAAAAAGGTATATTCTTTTGTTTTAGGATGAAATGGTCTATAAATGTCTGTTAAGTCCATTTGGTTCATAACTTCTGTTACTGTCAAAGTATCTTGGTTTATTTTCTGTTTCCATGATCTGTCCATTGCTGAGAGTGGGGTGTTGAAATTCCCCACTATTATTGTGTGAGGTGTAATGTGTGTTTTGAGCTTTAGTAAAGTTTCTTTTATGTATGTAGGTGCCCTTGCATTTGGAGCATAGATGTTCAGAATTGAGAGTTCACCTTGGTAGATTTTTCCTTTGATGAGTATGAAGTGTCCTTCCTTATCTTTTTTGATTAATTTTGAATGAAAGTCGATTTTATTTGATATTAGAATGGCTACTCCAGCTTTTTTCTTGGGACCATTGGCTTGGAAAATTGTTTTCCACCCTTTTATTCTGAGGTAGTGACTGTCTTTGTCACTGAGGTGTATTTCCTGAATGCAGCAAAATTCTGGGTCTTGTTTGTGTATCCAGTCTGATAGTCTGCATCTTTAAATTGGGGAATTGAGACCATTGATGTTAAGAGATATTAAGGAAAAATGATTGTTGCTTCCTGTTATTTTTGTTATTAGAGGTAAAGTTATATTTGTATAGTTATCTTCTTTTGGGGTTGTTGAAAGATTACTTCCTTGCTTTTTCTAGGTTGTAGTTTCCCTCCTTGTGTTGGTGTTTTCCATCAATTATCCTTTGAAGTGCTGGGTTTGTGAGAAGATATTGTGAAAATTTGGTTTTGTCATGGAATATCTTGGTTTCACCATCTATAGTGATTGAGAGTTTTGCTGGGTATAGTAATCTGGGCTGGCAATTGTGTTCTCTTAGGGTCTGTATGATGTCAGTCCAGGCTCTTCTGGCTTTTACAGTCTCTGGTGAGAAGTCTGGTGTAATTCTTATAGGTCTGCCTTTATATGTTACTTGACTTTTTTCCCTTACTGCTTTTAGTATTTTTTCTTTGTTTTATGCATCTGATGTTTTGATTATTATGTGATGGGAGGTGTTTCTTTTCTGGTCTAGTCTATTTGGTGTTCTGTAGGCTTCTTACATGTTTATGGGCATCTTGTTCTTTAGGTTAGGGAAGTTTTCCTCAATAATTTTGTTGAAGATATTTACTGGCCCTTTAAGTTGGGAATCTACATTCTCATCTATACCTATTATCCTTAGGTTTGGTCTTCTCATTGTGTCCTGGATTTCCTGGATGTTTTGAGTTAGGAGTTTTTTGCATTTTGAATTTTCTTTGACAACTGTGTCAATATTTTCCACAGTATCTTCTGCATTTGAGATTCTCTCTTCTATCTCTTGTATTTGGTTGGTGATGCTTGCATCTATGACTCCTGATCTCTTTCTTAGGTTTTCTATCTCCATGCTTGTCTCCCTTTGAGCTTTTTTATTGTTTCTATTTCTATTTTCAGATCCTGAATGTTTTTGTTTAATTCCTTCTTTGTGTTTTCTTGCAGTTTTTTTTTTTTTTTTTTTTGGTTTTTCGAGACAGGGTTTCTCTGAGTAGCCCTGGCTGTCCTGGAACTCACTCTGTAGACCAGGCTAGCCTCGAACTCTCGAACTCAGAAATCCACCTGCCTCTGCCTCCCAAGTGCTGGGATTAAAGGCGTGCGCCACCACCGCCCGGCTTTCTTGCAGTTTTTTAAGGGATTTCTGTGATTCCTCTTTAAGGGCTTCTACCTGTTTACTTTTACTCTCCTGGATTTCTTTAAGTGAGTTACTTATGTCCTTCTTATAATCCTCTATCATCATCATGAGAAGTGATTTTAATTCTGAATCCAATCCTGCTTTTCCGGTGTGATGGGATGTCCAGGGCTTGCTATATTGGGAGAACTGGGTACTGATGATGCCAAGAAACTTTGGTTTCTGTTGCTTATGTTCTTGCGCTTGCCTTTCACCATCTGGTTAACTCTAGTGTTACCTGCCCTCACCGTGTAAGACTAGAGTCTCTATTTCCAGTTATCTTGCTTGTGGCAGAGCTCCTCAGAGTCCAGATGTCTCTGTGGTCTTCTGATACTAATTTCCTGGGTGGAAGAACTCCTGGGACTCAGCCCACCTCTTGGATCTGGAAATCCTTCTGCTCTGGGTGCAGTGGTTCCTCTAGGATGGCTCAGGATATGATGTCTCCCAAGTACAAACCACCTTGGTGTCTGCTGCTCTGAGTGCAGTGGCTCCTCTAGGGTGGCTCAGGATTCAGTACCTCCACAGGAGCAGATCAACTCTGTGTCTGTCCCCGCGCAAAAAGCTGTTACTTTCTTTTTAACTCTTCTTATACTATACTAGAATAGTGATAAGATCAAAGAGAACTTTTAGTTTTATCACCATGCCTGTGGACTTACCTAAAACTCAAGCATTTGAACAGATCTGTGAGGGGTTTTTCTTTATTTGATTATTTGAGATCAGATGCCCTACCCTAAATCTGGACTATGTCTTCTGGTGACAGCCCACCTAAAAAGACATGGAAGAAGAAACTTTTTGTTTTTGCCTGCTTGACCTCATTCTCCCCGGAAAGTTCATTTGTTCAGGTCCTGAGGCATTCATTCCTTCCCTGGTGTTAAGAACCTACATCTTTGGAAATACAGTGTAGAGTGAAAATCAGAAGCTCCCCAGGACTTCCCTTGTATGCACTCAACAGACTGAGACTGCTGAGCTATTCAGTCTCATGGATTGAACAACGTGGAGCCTTTGACTTTTCTAGCAGGAGAAAGTTATTACGTTATAAGTCATCCTACTAAACTATATATATATATATATATATATATATATATATATATATGAAAAAAGAACATTTTCTTCACAAAAACTTCCCTCTACCCCTTATTACCTATTATTATTATCATTTATTATTATTATTGTATTAATCAAATATAAAGTGAACATATCAACTATTGCAAAAATATTGATAAGCAAGTATCAATGAGAATACCTTAAGAAGTATAATGTATTAGGGCTTTTTACAAGGGCATAGGCAAACTATATCTACAAGAGCATGGGCTTCTTACCAGTGAGTGGATTCGCCACTAAAGATTATGTTTCTCCTACTTATAGCAGACATTAACTGACTAGAAGCCTAATGAACCTCTTCCCCTAGCTGCCATACTTGTCACGGTCCCTGGATGAAGCTGATAGGCCCTTCTCTGCCTCCTATGAAATGATGTTGACAAGCCCAAACTTGCACAGCTTTTTTGCCCATAATGATAACTTTTGTGGGATCAAAAATAAAGTGGTGATGTCATCTCTGAAAGATGTTCAAGTCCATCCCACTTTCTATTTGGCAATTATCTCTGCTTATCTCTTTCATGATAGCTTTAAGTCTTGGAAGAGTTATATAGAATTCCCAGGTTTGTCTGGACTCTCAACTGTCCCGATGCTCAGCCCTTTGAACAGTTATGAGCCTATGCAGTTACTACTGATCACTGTGTAAAAAATTTCTCCAGAAAATCTAACAGTAGCATTAGTTGCATATATATATATATATATATATATATATATATATATATATATATATATATTAAAAAGAACAAAAAGGAGCAAGGTAGAGGGATAAATGAATGAAGCGAATGAAGGGAAGAAAAAAGAGTGGGAAGAAGGTAGGAGAAAGAAAGGAAGGGTTGAAGAGAGGGAATTAGGAAGGAGAAGAGGGAAGGAACCATGTGAATAGAAATGAGGAATCAGAAGTAGTATTAGGAACATAAAACAGAATAATAGGGATGAATAAGATCAAAAACATTGTATATAAAAATGACACAATGAAATCCATTATGTTGTATAATTAACATATTCAAAAAATTTGAATTTAAAAAATAATAATTTGAATGCAACTTTTTCCTCAATTTACTTACTTATGAGGCCTATGCTAATGACCTACTGTTCAACCTTTCTTTCAAAATTTCATTTACCTTTAAGATTAAGAAAATGCAAGTTCTTCTGAAAAGTACAAATAATTCATTTGCTCTTAAAATTACCATTTAAATATATCCCTCAAAGCAGAGATATCTCATATTATAAGATATTCAGTGACAAAAATAACAATACTTCATAATGAAACTAAATACCTTCTTTTAATTCAACTATTATTTGAAAAAATCACTCTTTATAAAAGCACAAAACAAAATGATTGTGAAAGTTTCTGTTACAAAGAATTTCAATACTATTATTGGATATAATACCTCTATTTTTCAAAACACAATCCAAGAATCCTTCAGAAATACACACACACACACACACACATACACATACACACACACACATACACACATCCAAATATATGGATAAAAATAGGCCAGCTAACTTTAGAAAAAGAGGATATTTGATTGGATATACATCTGATTCAGAATCATGAGAATGAATTGTTTCAAGATAGTAAGCTTTCAAAAGTTTCTTTTCTGCTGTTATTCACTGTAGTTTTTCTTTTTCTCGTGATAAAACAGAGGATCAGAAGGGACTGAAACATGCTCTCTTGGATCATCCTTGTTATTTGGCTTCTTTTGATGAGTAGACTGAAATATGGTTATCTTGTACTTCATGATGAATATCTACCTATAAGTATGTAGTGTGAGTGTCTTTCTGGGTCTGGGTTATCTCACTCAGATGACTTTATACTTCCATCTATCTATCTATCTATCTATCTATCTATCTATCTATCTATTCATTTATTCATTTTACATCCTGATCACTGCTTAACCTCCTGGTTAATAGAATTCATCACTCCATCCCCTTACCCTCCTCTTCTTAGAGAGTGGGGGTCCCAAGTCTTTGAAGGACTAATTGCACCCTCTCCCACTGAGGCCACACAAGACAGCCCAGTTAGGGAAATGGAATTCATAGACAGGCATCACCTTTAGGGACAGCCCACACTCCATTTGTTGGATAAACACATGAAGACTGATCTGTACATCTGCTACACATGTGCTGGGGCCCTAAGCCTAGTCTGGTATGCTCTTTGGTTGCAGTTCAGTTTCTGAGAGCCCTCAATGGTCCAGGATGATTGACTTTATTGGTCTTCCTGTGGAGTTCCCACCCCATTAGGGGACTTCAATTCTTCTTCGAACTCTTCTATACGAGTCCTTGAGCTCTGTCCAATGTTAGGTGGTGGGCCTCTGCATCACTTTCAGTCAGTTGCTCTCAGAGGGCAATTATTCTAGGCAACTGTCTGCAAGTATAACAGAGTATCTTTATTAGTGTCAAGGATTGGTGCTTACCCATAGGATTGGTCTCAAGTTGGGCTGGTTAATGGGTAGCCATTCCCTCAGTCACTGTTGCAACTTTGTCTCTACATTTCTTGTAGACAGGACAAATTTTTTGATTGAAACGTTGATGGATGGGTTAGTTTCCTTATAACTTCACTGGGGGTCCTGCCTGGCTACATAATGTGACCACTTCAGGTTCCATAACACTGCTGAATTGACTCCTGGGAACATCTCCTATCCCAGGATTTTAGCACATACTAGATATGATCCCACCACCCCCTAATCCCATCAGTTGCAGATTTCCATTCATTCTCATAACCATTTGGCCCTCCCTTCTTTCTGCACACACACCTGATACTGACCACCTTCCATTCTCTTCCCTTTCTATCCCCCATCAAACCCAGTTGTCTCCCTTCATTTGTCTCTTATGACTATTTTATTCCTCCTTCTACATGAGATTCAAGCATCCTCACTTGGGCCTTTTGTATTGTTTAGCTTTTTTCGTCTGTGGACTATATAATGAATATGCTGTACTTTATGGCTACTATCCACTTATCAGTGAGTACAAACCATGTTTGTTGGGTCTGGGTTACCTCCTTCAGGATGATACATTGCGGTTTCATCCTTTTGCAAAATTCATGATGTCCTTGTTTTTAATAGCTGAATAGTATTCTGTTGTATAAATGAACCACATTTTCTGTATCCATTATTCAATTCAGGAACAACTGGATTGCTTCCAGTTTCTGGTTATTACAAATAAAGCTGCTATGAACGTAGTTGAGCACATGTCCTTGTGGTTTATACCCTTTTGGGTATAAACCCAGGAGAGGAATAACTGGGTCTTAAGTAGAACTTTTTATAATTTTCTGAGAAACTGCCAGAAAAATTTCCAGAATAGCTGTACAAATTTGACCTCCCACCAATAATGGAGGACTGTTCTCCTTGTTCCACATCCTCACCTTAAGGATGTGTTGTCCTTACGTTTTCGATATTAATCATTCTGATAGATGTAAGATGGAATGTTAGGGTCATTTTGATTTGCATTTCTATGCTGACTAAAGACATTGAACGTTTGTTAAGTGATTCTTGGTAGTTCGAGATTCTGTTGAGAATTCTGTTTAGCTCTATAACCCATATTTTAATTGGGTCGTTTGATTTGTTGGTGTCTAACTTCTTGATTTGTTTATAAATTTCATATATTGTCTATCTGTCAGATGTAATGTTAGTGAAGATTTTTTCCCAATCTGTAGGCTACTATTTTGTCCTATTGACAGTGTACTTTGCTTTACATAAATGTTCAAGTTTCATGAGGTTATATCTATCAATTGCCTGCTGTCTCTCTGTGAAATTCATTTCCTTAACTGAACTGCCTTATATGGCCTCAGTGGAAGAGGAAAAAAGTCAAATAAAATAAAGTTTAGTTAAAAGATAGAAAAAAGATTTTTAAAAAAAGAAAAGATAAAGAAATTGTTCTTCTCATGACTTCCTATGCTAACTTTGGCAATACATATGCTTAAAACCTGAAGGCACATATTAGCATGGTCCTTGTGCAAGGATGACATGCAAATTCAGGAAGTATTCCATTTTTTAAAAAAACAAAATAATTCTACCATGATACATAAAACACATTCTGTCGATGTTATCTAGGCTGCCCTTACAGCAAAACAAGGGAGGATCTGTCATAGAAACGTCATCTTGTCTTCTGCTTTCCTGCTAAGACAAATTAAGACTCTTCAGAAAAATAATCAAATAAGAAGGATGAGATTACTATAGAATTTTAGTGATAAAAGAAAGTCAAGTAACAAAACTTTATCCTGTCTGATGCGCATAGGCGCATTAAGTTGAATTAGATAGAGTAAAGGCATAACTGTTGAATCCTAGAAGGAAATCATGGACAGAAGATCCTTGATTATTGCTTTTATCAAAGATTTCTTTGGCAAGATATGTAGAAATAATATCCACCCTAAACAAACACGTGGACGGGGCAACTAAAACATACATGACCAAGAATGTAAACAATCTACAAATGTAAGTGAATCTTAATATCCTATTGGACAAGTTATCCAAAATTAAGTGATATGATCTTAATATAAAGATAGATAAAAATTTACTCAACTAAGCAACAAGAAAATTACATGCTTTAAAAAATGGCAGAAGTATTTGACTATAGAAATATCTAAAGATATGTAAACTATCCCATGTTAGACAGCATTGTTAATCATCACTGAAATGAAAAAAAATAGATACAATGAGGTACTACCCCCATATATTGACAAAGCTATTGGATAGGAGACAATTGATAACAATCATATGATTGATACATTATGGAGGAAGCAGAACCATTTTAACATTTGCTGAGAATGTGGTATTGATTGGAGGTTACTTTGTTTTCATTTCATTGTTATCATGAAGTGTCATGACCAAATGCAGCTCAGTGGAAAAAGGACTTATTTGAGCTATACTTCCAGGTCACATTACATCATTGAGTCAGGGCAGGACTCAAGCAGGAATTCAAAGGCAGAAAACATAGAGAAATATTCCTTGCTGGCTTGCTTGTTCACAGACTCATTTTTTAAAAAAATCTTTTTGATTGGATATTTTATTTATTTACATTTCAGATGTCATCCCTTTCCCCATTTTCCCCTCCCCCAGAAACCCCCTATTCCACTCCCCTCCTCCTTTTTGTTTTTATACCATTTTAACTACATGCAAGAATCAAGGTCAGTTCTAGGTTGAGGAACTAGCAATATAATAGATGCAAATAGTTAAGGAACAAGTAAGACAATACACACAAATAGTCAAAGAACAAGCAAGGCAATAAACAAAGTTCTATGATCACTATTTCTAAGGGCTTATCAGTATGACCAAAATATCTGAGCCTACTTCCCTGGCCTAGCCCAAAGTCACGTTCATGTCTGAAGACTACTTCTTTGTTCTAGCCTAAGATCTATATTCCTTCCTGAAATTGCTTCTCAGTTCTAGCCTAAGATTTAGATTCCTACCTCAAATTACGTCTTTGTTCTAGCCTAATGTCAGATTCCTGCCTGAAGCCCACTTCCCTGTCCTTGCCCAATGTCATATTCCTGCCAAGCAGCCCAATTTCTTGTCCTTGGCCCATGTCAGCTTCTTGCCAAGCAGCCCCAAAGGCTCTCTGCTGCTCCCCCCTTTTTATTTCATTAACAAGACTGAACCCGTCTTAGGTTGTTGTGACAAGAATGCCTTCCTTACCAGTCATAGAATGTGCATTATCAAAAACAATGCACTTATGTCTTAGGTTGATAGGGCTCTGTGCAGAATCTTACCTGTCCTTGGCTTGCCAGACTGTTAATATAATAACTCTGTCTAGGGGTACATTTTCAGGTCTAAGCCATGTACTTTGGCTGTCAACATGTTGATGTTGTTAAAAAAAAAAGCTTTAGCATGATGGGTCAGGACAAAAAAGGCTAGCATGATCAAGCTATATATGCCATGTTTGAATCTTGACCAAAATAGAAATATTGACCTCAGGGCATGAGTAATTTTATCTGCAGTATCTACCACATAATGCTCAGCAGAGCAGCATTCTTGAAATTCATAAGTTCCCTGTGTATCATCAACATTTCCAGAGTGGTGTTAGAATTATGCTAAATACATTGCAAGTGTCATTAAACTTCTTCATAATTATAATGACTACCACTCTAAATTTTAGAACTAACATGAATCCAACGGCATTTGGCTTGACACTCAAGATGGCTCCTTACCCTTAAATTCTGAACCTCGTTCTAGTAATTTAAATAGGATAAAGAGTGTCAATCCATTCTTTCAAATGCCTATCTAAGTCCTCATGTATATTCCACACATTAGTAACATGTTTTGCTAAATGATTAACAAATGTAGCTGTCTTAACTTTTTGTGTCACCGAAATTGCAGAAGCAGTGGTGCTAGCAATTAATGTAATCAAAGCTGTTGTACCAGCAATAATCAAGCCCACTACCCTCTTGCTTCTACTTAAAGCCTGCCTCATTTGTTCCAGTACGTGAAAGCTATTTTTAGAATACCAAGGTTCTGTGAACTCAGGACACTTAAACAAAAGCTAGTTGATAGACCTTCATAACTGACATGCTGGATTTCAAAACACAAACACAATAAAAAGGTGTACAACTTATATTAAATACTGTAGAAGAAATAAAAGTATTTTAACTTGACAATTAAAAAAAGCCTTAACACATGTACTAACACCTGTTTGAAATCCAGATTCTACTTTATCTCTTGCTAACATATCATACAGAACTGCAGCTAATTTCCATATATGTCTCTGAAAATGTCCAGAAACAGACTTCCAAATGAAAACTGTTATTTCCAGTATTTGACTGATTTCTAGACCATTCCATGATTGAGTCTGAATAGCTAGTAACATTTAATAACAATACAAGAGGCATTACTTCTTTTTTTGATTCTCCATTCCACAATGTCTAAGAACTTGAGGCAAGGCAGCTTGTCCCATCAGGGGTATAGGTAAGCAATAGTGGGTCAGGAACTTATGTCCAATACAGCCTCCCAGTCACCGTTGTCAGGGCACTCAGCAAGCTCACAGGTTAGCATCATACTTTGTCCTGGCATGTCTCACCAATTGCTCTAGGGGCCACCATTCTCCTTCAAAATCTTGCAGAAAAAAACACAAACATGCCCTCTTCCCCATATTTAATACCTGACAGGGATCATGCCTTCTGCTAGTAAGTGGATCCCTTCCCTTCACCTAAGCATAAGTATACCTAGTTGTAGAGTGCCATAGACACTCAGAAGAAAGTTCTTTGGCATCCAATTTTTTTTTTAAAAAAATTAAACTAGAAAAATAAAAAGAACATGATGTAAATAAATTTGTGATGTATAGAGATGTATTTCCCCCTTTTTTATTTTATGAAGATATTGTTTTAAAGTTCCGTGGGCCCATTCCACAGTCTCTTGTCGTTGACAATTATAAGAAATCCCTGTAATATGGGTAATGTTAAATTGCTGCTAAAAAGTCTCAAATGCTCAACTGCCATAGCCAGTTCCATTATCTGATTTTTTGTTTTTTTCTATTATTATTAGTTATTTATTGGTCTACATTTCAGATGTTATCCCCTTTCCCCATTACTCATCCCCAGAAACCCCTTAACCCATCCTCCCTCCTCCTATTTCTATGAGGGTGTGCCCCACCCACCCATCCAACAACTCTCCCCTCCCCTCCCTTGAATTTCTTTCTTTATTTCTTTTCTGATCAAGTAATTATTGAGTAGAGCTTTGTTCAGTTTCCACATGTATGTGAGCTTTCTATTGATTTTATCATTATTGAAGACCAGCCTGTTGTGATCTTATAGGATCTTATAGGATCTTACAGGATGCATATGATTATTTCAATTTACTTGTGTCTGTTGAGACCTGTTTTGTCATCAAGTATATAGTCAGTTTTGGAGAAGGTATCATGTGGTGCTGAGAAGGTGTATTCTTTTGGTTTTGGATGAAATGTTCTATAGATATCTGCTAAATCCATTTGGTTCATAACTTCTGTTAGTTGCACTGTGTCTCTGTTTATTTTGTTTCCATGATCTGTTTATTGCTGAGAGTGGGGTGCTCAAGTCTCCCACTATTATTGTGTGAAGTTCAATGTGTGCTTTGAGCTCTAGTAAAGTTTCCTTTATGAATGTGGGTGCCCTTGCATTTTGAGAATAGATATTCAGAATAGACAGTTCATCTTGCTAGATTTTTCCTTTGATGTATATGAAGTATTCTTCCTTATCTTTTTTGATAACTTTTGATTGAAAGTTGATTTTATTTGATATTAAAATGGCTACTCCAGCTTGCTTCTTGGGACCATTTGCTTGGAAAATTGTTTTCCAGCCTTTTACTCTGAGGGAGTGTCTATGTTTGTCACTGAGGTTTATTTCCTGTGTGCAGCAAAATTCTGGGTCTTGATTATGTATCCATTCTGTTAGTCTGTGTCTTTTTATTGGGGAATTGAGTTCACTGATGGTAAGAGATATTAAAAAGTGATTGTTGTTTCTTGTTATTTTTGTTTTTAGAGATGGATTATGCTTGTTTGGCTATCTTCTTTTGCATTTGTTAGAAGGTTACTTTCTTGATTTTTCTAGGGTATAATTTCCCTCCTTGTGTTGGAGTTATCCCTCTATTTTCCTTTTTAGGGCTGTATTTGTGGAAAGATATTGTGTAAATTTGGTTTTGTCATGGAATATCTTGGCTCCTCCATCTATGGTAATTGAGAGTTTTGCTGGGTATAGTAGCCTGTGCTGACATTTTTGTTTTTAGTGCCTGTATGACATCTATCCAGGATCTTCTGGCTTTTTCATCTCTGGTGAGAAGTCTGGTGTAATTCTGAGAGGTCTGCCTTTGTATGTTACTTGACCTTTTCCCCTTATGGCTTTTAATATTCTTTCTTTGTTTTGTGCATTTAGTGTTTTTATTATTATGTGTCAGGAGGAATTTTGTTTCTGGTCTAGTCTATTTGGAGCTCTGTAAGCTTCTTGTATGTTAATGGGCATCTCTTTCATTAGGTTAGGGAAGTTTTCTTTTATAATTTCATTCAAGATATTTACTGGCCCTTTAATTTGGGAATCTTCACTCTCTTCTATACCTATTATCCTTAGATTTAGTCTTCTCATTATTTCCTGGATTTCCTGGATGTTCTGAGTTAGGAGATTTTGCACATTGCAATTTCTTTGACAGTTGTGTCAATGTTTTCCATGGTATTTCTGTCCCTGAGATTCTTTCTTCTATCTTTTGTACTCTGTTTGTGATGATTGCATCTATGATTTCTGATCTTTTTCCTAGGTTTCGATCACCATGGTAGTCTCTCTTTGTGATTTCTTTATAGTTTTCTACTTCCAGTTGTAGATCCTGTGTGGTTTTGTTCAATTCCTTCACTTGTTTGGTTGTGTTTTCTTGTAATTCTTTAAGGGACTTTTGTGCTTCCTCTTTAAGAACTTCTACCTGTTAACCTGTGTTCTCCTGTATTTCTTTGAGGGAGTCATTTATGTCCTTCTTAAAGTCCTCTGTCATCATCATGAGAAGTGATTTTAAATCTGAATCTTGCTGTTTGGGTTTGGCTATTCAGGACTTGCTATGGTGGGAGAACTAGATTGCCAAGTAACCTTGATTTCTGTTGCTTATGTTCTTGCACTTGCCATCTGGTTTTCTCTAGTGCTACCTGCATTCACTGTCTCTGACTGGAGCTTGTCTCTACTATTATCTTGGCTGTATCAGATCTTCTGAGTCCAACTTTCTCTGTGATCCTGTGATCCTGAGATCCTGGGTGTTAGAACTCCTGGGAGTTAGGCTGTCTCTGGGATCCTGAAATTTTGGTGTGACCTGTCTCCTGACATACTGTGTTCCTACTATTCTATGTTTCTGGATTTGTTAGAACTCCTGGGAGTCCAGTCTCCTCTGGGTTTTGGGGGATTGGTTGCAGAGCTGAAGCTCAATGTCTGCTCAGGGCACCGGCATGACCTGAAAGAACCAGTCCTCTTAAAGGACTCCAATAAGTATAATTGCAACAACTGTGGTTTGTGTGTAAAAAGCTTGTCCTATAATGCATTAGAAAAAGAGATGTCTAGATCATGGGAACACTTCATCAAAAGGTATTAATGCATTTTACATGTAACAAGAATTATTTATGTGGAAAAAGTTGTATACAATACATATGTTATTATGCTTTGAGGATTAATTAAATAAAATTTAATTAAATATTATGGTAATATACAAAATGGTAAGAATGTTGTTATTTGACCACACAGATAGGATTGAAAGACATTGGAGGTAAGTGAGCCCTAGCAAGACAAATAGTGCAGGGAATACAGTGGTGCTTGGAAAGCACTAGGTAGTGGTAAACGGGGAACTGTTATTCAAAAGGAAGATGTTTGCATTTATAAGATGAACAAGCCTTGAGAATATAATATGCATTATAGATTTTAAACAGTAGATTGAGTAACTTGATTGTAAAAAAAAGTATATAATTTAATGTATATCAATAATTTGAATATATTCAATTTCTATTTAAAAACTAGATAACTTAAAATAAGAAAATAAGCACTCTCGGGGTTCAGAGTGGCTAGACTATGTTGTCTCTGGTGGCATAATCCTGAATAACTGGAAGTCACAGAGGTTCTTCTCAGTGAAGGATTCATTATTGATGTGCTTGGATGAGTAAAAGGCATCTTTTTACATCTGACACAGAGAATTTGGCTAAATACCTGGCACAAAAAAAGATACCCTGAATTTATAAATGCTTATCTAGAAAACATACCAATGAAATAGCAAGACAGAGAGAAAATAAATGCAATGTCATGCCACAGCATGCACGTGGAGGTCAGAAGACAATTTGCAGGAGTTATTGCTTTCTTTCTACCATGTGGGACAATCTTGGGGACAGGTGTTTTTACCTACTTAGTCTTCATATTGGCCATTAAACATTTGTTTTCACCAAAACTCACTTTGTGCTGTATAATATTCTCAGATCAAACATACATACAAACACCTGTGTGTTCAGTTAGTTCTATGACTGCTGAACTGTAGTTTTTTGAGTAAATCAAGCAAAGTTTTATTTTTTATTAGTAACAGTGTTTGTTAGGAGTAAATTTCATATATAAGAACAGAGAGATCTTATTCTGTTGTGAATGCTGTGAAATGTAACATTTGGATATTATTTATCTGGGTAGAGGTAGCTGCTAGTGTGAAAGTGTGTGTATGTACATATATATGCCATATATGTGTGTAATAAATGGACAATGAAAATGGGAAGAAATTGTACTCAATATAACAAGTCACACTAGAACTAAGATTTACAGTTTTGAGGAATTTGAGTCAGGATTTCATTATATTTTTGGGCTAGTCTTGTAGTTGCTCTAGCTCAGCTAGCTTTACGTTCACTATCATCTGCCCTACCTTCTTGTGAGTGATGAGATTACAGACATGTCCTACCATACTAGGGCAATTTTTATTTCTTAATACAATGCCCCTTTTTTGTCAGAAGGAGATTTTATAAATATCAGAGATGATTATAACAGATGGTTCTATGAGAACTCACTTTGAATTTTATGTCTCTGCCTTTAATTTGATCTCCTTGAGACGTATATCCTAATGAAGTTGTTCTCTGGGATTCCCAGAGCATACGAGAGTACAGTAAATCCAGATGGATTTTCGTCATATATATTTTTGAAAATATATTGGTATTGCTGCAGAGACAGGCAGGTAGAGAAATGGAATAGAATTGAAGACCAAGAAAGGAACCCTCACGCCTATGGTCACTTGATCTTTGACAAAGGAGCTAAAACCATTCAGTTGAAAAAAGACAGCATTTTCAACAAATGGTGCTGATTCAACTGGAGCTCAGCATGTAGAAGAATGCAAATCTATCCATTCTTATCTCCTTGTACAAAGCTCAAGTCCAAGTGGTTCAAGGACCTCCACATAAAACCAGATACACTAAATATAATAGAAGAGTAAGTGAGGAAAAGCCTCAAACACATGGGCACAGGGGAAAATTTCCTGAACAGAACATCAATGGCTTATGCTCTAAGATCAACAATAGACAAATGGAACCTTATAAAATTGCAAAGTTTCTGTAAGGCAATGGACACTGTCAATAGGACAAAAGAGCAATCAACAGTTTGGGAAAAGGTCTTTACCAATCCTACATCCAATAGAGGGCTAACATCCACTACATACAACTAACTCAAAAAGTTAGACTCTAGGGAAACAAATAACCCTATTAAAAATGGGATACAGAGCTAAACAAAGAATTCTCAACTGAGGAATGCTGAATGGTCAAGAAGCACATAAAGAAATGTTCAACATAGTGATCAGGGAAATGCAAAACAACCCTGAGATTCCACCTCACTCCAGTCAGAATGGCTAAGATCAAAAACTCATGTGACAGCAGATGCTGGCAAGGATGTAGAGAAAGAGGAACACTCCTCTATTGCTAGTGGGATTTCAAGCTGATACAACCACTCTGGATATCAGTCTTATGCTTCCTTCAAAAATTGAACTAGCCATACCACTCTTGGGCATATAGCCAGAAGATGTTCCAACATTTAATAAGGACACATGCTCCAGTATGTTCATAGCAGCCACATTTATAATAACCAGAAGCTGAAAACAATGCAGATGCCCCTCAATAGAGGAATGGATACAGAAAATGTGGTACATTTACACAATGGAGTACTACTCAGCTATTAAAACCAATGACTTCATGAAATTCTTAGGCAAATGGATAGAACTTGAAAATGTCATTGTGAGTGAGGTAACCCAGTCACAAAAGAACACACATGGTATGTATTCACTGATAAATGGATATTAGGCGAAAATCTCAGAATAACCATGATAAAACTCACTATATGAAGCTCAAGAGTAAGAAAGACCAAAGTATGGATGCTTCAGTCATCACAGTCCCAGAAGGGGGAACAAAATACTCACAGGAAGTAAAGGGTGGGAGGTATTTGAGAGGAAGAGAGGAGAGGGAAGGGAAAAGGGCAGCAGGATCAGGTATGGGAGGAGATGGGAGTGATATACAGAGGGCCAGGAAATTGAAAACAGGTGTGTAGCAATTGGGGATGGAGAACTGGGGATAGACACCAGCAAGTTCCAGATGCCAGGAAAGCAAGTCTCCCAGGACCCAACAGGGATGGGATTAGCTGAAATGCTCAACAAAGGGGAGGGAGAACCTGTGGAGACCATATCCAGAAGTTAGGCAAGGCCCTCGCTTGGAGGATGGGACCAACCACTCATCTCCAAATTTTTAACCTGGAATTGCTCCTGTCTAAAAGCAGTACAGGGGCAGACTGTGGAGCAAAGATGGAAGGAAAGCCATCCAGAGACTGCCCCACCCGGCAATCCATCCCAATTGCCTACAACAAACCCAGACATTATTGTGAATGCCTTGAAGTGCTTGCTAACAGGAATCTGATATAACTGTCTTCGAAGAGGCTTTGCTAGAGCATGAACAATGCAGATGTGGTTGATGGCAGCCAATCATTGGACTAAGCAAGGGGACCCCAATGGAGGAATTAGGGGAGGGACTGAAGGAATGACCTTATCCGACAGCAATGGGAGGAGAGGCCCTTGGTCCTATGGAGGACCAATGCTCCAGTGTAGGGGAATGCCAGGGCCATGAGGTGAGAATGGGTGGTTGTGTGGGGGAGCACCCTCATAGAAGCAGAGGGAGGGTGATTGAATAGGGGTTTTAGAGAGGAAAACTGGTAAAGTGGATAACATTTGAAATGTAAATAAATAAAATATCCAAGACAAACAAGAAAAAAAGAAAATATATGATGTTTGAAATATTTGGAGGTCAAATGCTTTTTTTTAAAGAAGCTATTGGAGTTGCTACAGTCAGTAGCAAGAATAGATTCTAAGTGTGAGACTGTGATTTTTCAAAGTTTATTTAATGATATGAAAAATCTGCTTGAGTGATTTCTGTCAGTTATGTGATAGAATGGGATTCTCAATTTGTAGTTGAGGTGAGTCTATGAATTAATATTTTTTTGCTCACTAAATGTTCTCAACTTGGATGCAGTGGTCATAAGTAGCATGGTACAGCACACGTGCTCACACACACAGGCAGAAAGAAAGAGGGAGAGAGACAGGGGGAGGAAGAAGAGAGGGAGAAGAGATAGAGATAAAAACAGAGACAGAAAATACTGAGAGAGAAAACTACTGCTTTTGATTCTAAACTTCAAATACCTCAATGATGTCCACAGCGAAAAACAGATAATTGCTATTACTCAATATTTGGAGAAAAAGAGAAGATTAAGTTGATTAGTATAGGAGATTATGTATCTGAGAAAGATTGAAAGGAAATGTAAGTAAATGAGAACATCAGAAAATGATAACTTACATGGAGATA
Organism: Grammomys surdaster; assembly: GCF_004785775.1. Taxonomy (NCBI): domain Eukaryota; kingdom Metazoa; phylum Chordata; class Mammalia; order Rodentia; family Muridae; genus Grammomys; species Grammomys surdaster. The sequence continues at coordinate 6,589,179 of NW_021620876.1, forward strand.
TAAAGGTATACATGAGTAAGCATGGAGTGGAAAAAAGGATAGGGTGAGGTGGGGCATTCCAGCAGGTGAAGGGAGGTCAATACAGAAGGAAAATCAGGGAAAAGAGGCAAATACCATCAAGATTTTTGATAAAAGCCTCAAAGAATCTTATCTTATATTTACCTAAAATTATACATAAACATTTTGTATATAAACATGCATTACATGTATACACACACACACACACACACACGCACACACACACACGTGGAAGTTATGCCACTAGAGGAGACAATGCTCCCACAAGGACCACAGACTAATTAAATCCCCAGTAATATTCATATGTAATCTCTTTTAGAAAGGTTGGTTAGAGTAGTCCATGTGACTCCCCAACCAATGCAAATTATAGCTCTTGTCTTTGGTTGCTCCTCAGAGGTTAAAGGTAACCATTATTGCTGAAGACACCACACACTTAAGACAAAGGATCTTAAGTCTAACCTGAAAGCTTCCTTAAGTCAGACTAGGTTTCACAATACTAGAAAATCCTATGCAAGCTGTCAAGGGAGAAAAGGAATTAATAGTCATAACCATCTACGACACATATGGACCAGAACAATGACCAGCATTGTAAGATATATTTGTTAAGGTGTCATAAGTGACACTCACATGTTGGGTGTAACCACCAGCTGTCTAACTGAACCTAAGGCTTACCCAACAGGGTGGAAGCAATAATTGATACTAGAAAACTAGCCAACATCTCTTATTCTTAATCTTTTCGTTATACCACTATCATTCATATATATATATATATATATATATATATATATATATTTACCTTATACCTACATATATATCCTACATTTATCCTTATACTTACAGATAAGTGTCCTGTCACCAAGAAAACTTTTTGGAACAAGTGAGGATAAACAGAGAAAACCACAACTGGACCCAATGCAGAGATTAATGGATGATGTGGGATGTGGGCCAGGTCCAATGGATACATCCTAGCTCCCTCATTTATTGTTCAGGGAACATCACTGAAAGACATTAAGAACCAGAATACTAGGAAGTCCTCTGTAAAGTAGTCTGCCATGGAAATGGCTATATAAACAAGAACAGAACAGTGGCAATATCACTAGACATGCTAACATGACAGGGGAGACAATTTCACAGGCCCCACTGCTAGATGTGTGGTTATTGACAACTTCTGGCTGCTGAGAGAGGAGAGTGAGCTTCTTCTAGGGTTTATCCAACAACATTTTATCCAAGAGTTAAGTCAAGAAACCATATACACACACTCAATAACAATGGAAGAAAGTTTATAATTGTATATTTGTAAACATACATATGTATGTATAAACACACACATATATATGCTACAGTAATAAGCAGAGATGAGACACACACACAAACACATACACTTAGGAGCAGAGCATGACAGGAATTTGGGGGAGAGGACTTGTAAGTGGCTGGAAGGAGGAAATTGAAGACTGAAAGTAATATAAATCACCTATTTAGTGAAATGTATAAAAATGAAAAAAATTAAACAAAACAAAGTCACCACTGAGAATTTCCAGCACTTTAAATTCCATGAATTACCTCTTGTCAGGAGCAATGTAAGTACTCAATCATGTAGAGTTCTTGGCCCACCAGTAGTGGATACTGTCCAAATTATGTTTCCTGTTACTATGTTAAGTACTTTGACAAGAACAACTTAAGGAATAAAGGGTTAATTTGCTTTGTACCTCAGGTTACAGCCATAACTGCATGTACTTTAAATGGCTTATCATATCCATAATCAAGATTAGGGAAACTATGTACTCTTGTGCTCAGATTTCTATGCTTACCAGTTCAGGATCTCCAAACAAGGCAGTTGTACCGACCACGGTGAGTGTGCTCTTGCCTCAATTAGTTTAGTCGGTGTGATGTCTCATAGACATGCTCACAGATTAATCATATCTAGACAGTTCCTCATTGTGATCCCCTTTTCAGGTGATCTTAGATTGTATTGATTGGCACTTAACAGGAACCTTGACTGAAACCAAATCTCACATATATGGAAAATTAAATATTGACTTATCAACACTTCCATATTTTATAAATTATTTGTGCTACCTAAATTTTCCATGCCTAAAAGCAAAAATCTTTGTTCTAGTTTCTCTTTTGCAGGACTACAACTAGACAAATGTTTAATTGTCAATCAAGCATTCTGCACAATATTAAAAAAATGGGTCTTTGTTTATCAAATAGTAGAAGTTATCTGAAAGAATTGTTTTAAAATTAGGTCTGTCTTTATAAGAAGAAACCTTGACTGAGTATTTGACTGAGTATTTGGAGACTATAGAAGTTCTTCTGAAACTTTGTAAATATATAAATGCTTAGTCATTATCCTGGAAAAATTGAATCTGATTCTATACAGCTTGAGTTGAAGATGGAGACAGCCTTCTTATTTTTTTAAGGAATCTCTGGGTAATGCTATGACCATTCTCATTTAAGAAACAGGATCTTGACAAATATCCTCCAGGGCAGTGTTCTTAGCCCAGAGCTGGTAGTGAGCATTGTAGGTCATTATATACTGAAAAAGGAAGGGGATAGTTTGTCTTAGCACTTGTTTTACAGAATACACAGTAATTGAAATAACCATACCATTCAAGTTGTAGCCAACAATTACTTAGTACTTCCTGTTTGGCAAGCTCTGTACTGTGAACTTGGAAAAGTCTTACATTAGGTCCATGATATTTCTTTTATTATGTGGAAAGAGGACACTCAGATGAGAGAGTAAGAATCACCATCAAGGGCATGCAAAATGGGATGATGTCATGAATCACATACATAGAACTCTAAGTTTCATCTTCATACCTTTTATACAAGATTTCAATGTTTTATCTCAAAGAATTTTAATGTAAATTATCAGTTATTGAGTAGTCTAATGAAGTTAAATGCAAATTTTAAAATGAGCTTCAACATCTTATAATGAAGACAACTACTCTAAAGTATTATTACATCTTTCTCACATCATTTCATAAAATGTGTGAGTTTTCCTGTCTATCTATCTATCTATCTATCTATCTATCTATCTATCTATCTATCTATCTATCTTTCTATCTGTCTATTATTCACCTTACATCCTGATCACTTTCCCTTCCTCTCAATCTCTCATGCTACAGTCCCTTTTCTCACTCTGCATCCATTTCTTCACTTAGTGGGTGGAGACTCTCCTGGGTATCCCCCTAACCAACCCTGGCACATCAGGTATTTGCTCAGCTAGATGTATTCTCTCCCACTGTGGTAAGACAAGGCAGTTCAGTTAGGAGAATGAAATAGACAGCAAGAGCTTTAGGGACTGCTTCTTCTTCGGTGTTTGGGGGACCCACATGAAGACCAAGCTGAATATATATATGCTGGGAAGGTTTAGCTACAATCTGCATATGCTCTTTGGTTGGTGGTTCAGTCTCTGAGATTCCCCAACTGTCCAGGTTAGTTGATTCTGTTGGTCTTTCTGTGGTGTTCCTATCACATCTATGGCCCTTGATCCTTCCCCCAACTCCTCCATATGACTCCCTGAGCTCTCTCTAACGTAAGGTTGTGGGGCTCTCCTTTCAGTCAGCTGCTGAGTAGAGTCTCTTGGAAGACAGTTATGCTAGTCTCCTGTCTGCTAGCATAACAGAGTATCATTAGTAGTGTCAGGGATGGGTGTTTGCCCTTGTGATGGGTCTCAAATTGGGCCAGTTATTTGTTTGTCATTTCCTAAGTTTCTGCTCTATCTTTGTCCCTTCATTTCTTGTATACAGGACAAATTTTGGATCGAACATTTTGTGGATGGATTGGTGGCCTTATCCTCCACTAGGGGTCCTTTCTGGCTATAGGAGGTGCCCTCTTCAGGTTCCACAACCCACTGAATTGACTCATGGCATCCTCCCTCATTCCAGGTCTCTTGCATATCCTATAGACTCCTCTCACCCCTCTAACCCCCACCAGCTGCTGATTTCCATTCATTTTCCTTGATCTCTGGCCCTCTCTCCTATCTCTCCCCACACTTGATTCTAAACATCCCCCATTCCTCACCTCATAAAAAGGAATGCCCAAGGGCCTTTTTTTGTTTGTTTGTTTGAATATCATTTGGAAAGGAGAATAAAATAGACTTAGGAGGCAGATGGAGGAGGGGAATTGGATGATTTTTCTTTTTAATTTTGATGAATAGTAGCTACATGTAGGACACATTTTGCTCTGATATGAGACATTCACTAGCTTTTTTCCATTATTACATCTCCAGGAATTTCATCCTCAACAGTTTGAATAAGATTCTATTTGCATGATATAACCTTTCTTCTTTCTGCCTTTGGATCCCTTGATTCGTTCTACTTTTTAGTTATTATAAAGAACACTGTATACTTCAGAATATTTGTCCAAATATTTATTAGATATAATTCTTAAAGACTCACAAAACACAAATAAATATGTGAAAAATTTACTGGGAAGATTGTATATATATTGCAAATATACATATATAAATTTCCTTGAGTTTCTATAACAAAATACCAGAGACTAGGTTGCTCGGACACCAAACATCACTTTCACCCTCATTTAAGCTGAGCAGGTAAAGAACCTGGCTTGAGTGGTTTCTGTAGAGGGCCTTATTCTGTTTGTAAATGTTTGTACTTTTTCTGTGTTCATGGATGATTGCGGGTTCATCTCCAGATGGGGTCCCCCGAGGATCTCTGACTTGGCTGAGGACAGGATGCCAACGGCGGCTGCCTCTGTCCACGAGTAGTCCCAGAGGGATGGAGTGCAGACAGGGAGAATCTGCTGCTGTCTCCCCAGGGGAAAAGTGTTATACCTCTTTGAAAAGTGTTATAGCAATTTGAAGTGCCCTGGTGAGGCACCAGCTAGCCAGCAAAGAGAGGGAGCAACTGCGAAAGAAGCTCTCAGAAAACAGGATGAGTCTTGCACACCTTTACTTCTGAGTTTGGCCCATATATACAGCTTTGGAGTGGGTTAAGGTCTGGCAGCAAATAACCCATATTGGCTTAGTCTGAGAGCTTAGGAATGCCTCATCTGCATGATGGTGCTACTCCTAAGTGACCAATGACCATGGGTCTTCCTGTGGGAGGGACTGTGGAGGGCCGAAGCTGAGAGAGCCAGAGGCCTAGGAAGAGCTTGAACGCCTTCTGTCTCAGAGGTTATCTGGGGGTCCAGGGTTCTAAACCTCATTCTACCAGGCATCTGGCTTTTTCTCATAGTTCACTGCCCTACAGATGATGGAAAGAGAAAGTGTTCTATCCCTTGTAAGGGCACAAAGGCCAGCCTGTGTACTCTACCCTCATGACCATTCTGAATCTATTCACCTCACAAAAGTCTCACCTCTCAATATCAGTATTTTGTATATTAGATTGGGGACAAACAGCATTCAGTTCAAAACATTTAATCTTTTGGCTAGTATTTGATATGATTTTAACATTACTCATTTCTTCAATGAATAGTGCAATGTTCTCTCTCACTAACTTGATAAAGTGGTGCTAGAGATAACAAGTGTTCTCTCATTAATGCTTTTTACATATTCTGATGTCAGTAGCATGTTTGTATTTCCTGTTTTTCTATTGACCATTTTCACATATGCATATATCCATATCTGACGTTCTCAGAATTTTATATAAAAACTGCAACAGTGGCAACTTTTCTGGAAGTATTTATTAATTATCAGTACAAGCCAGTTACGATATCTGTGATTTACATCAATCACACATATACACTATAGTCTCAATAGCAAACAGGTAAACAGGCATCCCATGGTCTCTGTTCTATAAAAGAAACCTGCTCAAGTCTATATAGCCAGTGTTCTCTATTTAAAGCAACAAAAAACTATGCTTCTTCCTTTATTTAGTAGCTAACTAGCTCAGTTTGCTGTTTCTCTTTCACTTTTATTGATGTCTATGTGACACAGTTGTCAACTCAACACTATCAGAAAACAACTAGAAAGAGAAACTTAGTAAAGGGTTTTCTGGATCAGGTTGACTCATAAGCATATTTGTGAATAAGTAGGAGTAACCAAATTAAGTTAATTGTGATGGGAAACCCCTCCCACTGTGGGTGACACCACTTCCTAGGTAGGGGTTTATGGACTATATTAAAGTAGAAGAAGCAAGCTCTACACTAGTTTGCTTAAGAATGCTTCCATAGGCTCATATATTTGTATGCTTAGTTGCCAGGGAGATTTGACAAGTATTAGGAATTATGTCCTTGTTGGAGTTTGTCCTTGGAGGAAGTATGCCACTGGAGGTGAGTATTGAGGTTTAAAAAGCCCATGGCAGGCCTAGTGTCTCTCTCCTAATCTACGGACAAGGATGTACCTCTTAGTTATTTCTGCAGCATAGTACCTGTTCGCAGTCATGCTCCCTGCCTCTCTATTCCCTGTCATGGTGATAGCAAACTAAGCCCCTATAAGTACATCCCCAATAAAATTCTTTGTATGAATTGCCTGGGTAATCATGTCTTTTTACAGCAATAGAACAGTGACCAAGACAACCAGCATGAATGTCCTGGTTCTTTGCCTTCTACTCTTGACTACAGTTATGATTTGCTACTGTGATTTCTCCAGTATGATAGACTGTCACCTGGAACTGTGAGGCAATTTGCATTGAACAAATATTTAGAAGTTTGTATAAAGTTAAATTATGGAATTATTTACTGATTTTCTCCTTTACTTTCAATATTTAAAAAGCAATTTCTAAAGCCTTGAGATATGGCTTGGTTAGTAAAATGCTTATTGATCAAGCATAAGAACATGAGTTTGGATTCCTAGCACCTAGAGACATCTTAGCACTCAGTACTAGATATCAAAGATAGGCAGATCTTTGGAGTTCAATTTCATGGAGAAAATCAATAAAGATTTTTCAGGTTCAATTTGAGGTCTGTCCCCAAAACTAAGATGAGCAATTGAGAGACACCGGTATTAGTTCATATACATGTGAGTAAGCAATTACATACATGTATGTACATACCAACACAAAAATGTTTAAATGCACACCACACATACACTCACACACACATGTGGGAATGCAGTTTTATAGACAAATGTTCATAATTCTAGTCCCTAAGGCTTTGCTTGTTTATCTACTGCTTGAAATGCATCATTCAGAAAATGCAAGATGGGGATCTTGTACATAATTATACTTATTTTTAGCATTAATTTATTAAACAGGTTTTCTTTCTGATTTGTGATGGTTTCTTTACTAAATACCAGTCTTTTATTATATTCCTTTATTTCATCTTAAAGTCTCTATTAGACCATTGATATGATTATAGGTACTGTAAGTATTTCAAATATTTTAGAATATTTAGGTGTCTTGTTAATGTTCAGCCTGGGTCAATAGTCTCTTCAAAGAAAAGGAAAGAGGAAAAGGTAGTTACAAAAAAAAATCTTATATTGATCTGGGTATTGTTGCACAGGACTTTAATCCCAGCACTCATGCCAACATGGTCTGTATAGTAAGTTCTAAGATAGTCAGAACTACATATGAGACCCTATCTTAAAACAAACGGCATCAATCAACAACAGCAGCAGCAATGACAACAACAAAACAGCAAAACAACATGGAAAACATGGATTAGCATTGTTTAAAACGTGTGCTACATATCTCTGTATACTCCTTCAGGCATGGATTCAAATGAGCACATAGTGACTGTAAAGAAAGAAGTGTTCATAGGTCTACAATGATGCAGACTCCTAATGATGCACAGAATTGATTTTGTTTCTCAGGACCAATTCATCTGTGAGAGCTAATTTAAGAAATATAAAGAATGTTGGTATTTCAAACATTATTGTGAACAAAGCTACAGTAAATTCTCAAACAGTCTTGTCCTTAAGCTGGGGTACAATATTCATGTAATTAACCATGATTAACATGACTCACACTTTTGAGAAAGGTTATAAATATTTTTGTTATGCCTAGAAAAATCACTTTATTTTTTCAAATAATGATTGAGCACATATTATGGTAAGTGCTGTGCTGAGAATTAAAAGATGAATGGATCTTTGCTTTCTGTAAATTCAAATTCTGAAGCTGTTAAAATATGTCAATAATAATCATAGCACACTTTGTTTAAGTAATAATAATGGATCACCTCATCTCCAGTTAAGAGTAAGTTAGAGATGTTAGAGAGCTCTCAGAGGTATTGTTGGTGTGAAATGTAATAAAATTCTACAGAGGACACAGGCGTGTGACAGTATATCAAACACTTGAAAACAAGCTGCAAAGGTATAATATTTTCAGAGCATTATACTATATCTTGGGATTTTATTAGTCAGTAAAAAACATACCCTTGAACAAAATTCATATCAGAAGCCAACACAATTGTCAATCATTATTTTTTGTAACTTTAACCTTACTCAGATTTTAGTAGCATTTCAATTTTTTTGTCATTTTATAATACTTGAATCTTTTAGGATGACAAATTCATAGCACAGAAATAATATTGTATCCATTGCTGTCCTGTTTGTTATGGAGACCTGTAAGTCACACACCAGAGAACATCAAAATTTCGAATATTGTTTTTCCTCTATCAATGTTATTCTCTCCATCCAACCATAAAGGGACTGAAAATATCTTTGTGTACTTTGAACCTTAACAATTAGAACTTTATAACCAAAAAATTAAATAACATGAGCTAGAACCTAATGAGCTTCTACCTGTCTAATATTATAGTCCAGGCTAAAGGTAAGATGTAATTACTGAAAATAAGAACAAAAAGACTGAATAAGAAGGCTTTCCCTTCTGGCCTTAATTAGATCACAGGAGCATGCTTATGAAATAAACACAAATGTCCCCTGTGCAATTTGCATCCAGTGGATAAATCAATATTCTATTAAGACTGTAAGACTTTAAGTTAAATTTTCTTGTAAAAAATGTTTTTTCCTTCTTTCATGTTTATGTGTCTTCTCTATGTTTGCCTTTTTGTGTATTTATGCACCCATGTGTGCATGTGCACAAGTGTACATACATTTGTGTGTGTGTATGTGTGTGTGTGTATGCATGCATGTGAAGGCTTGGAGTTGAGCAAGTGTCTTCTTGTTGGATTACTCTTCCCTTCTATTCTTTGTAAACTGAGTCTCAAGCAACCCCAGAATCTGATGATGTAGTTAGTCTCAACAGGGAGACATTACTAGTTAATCTCTAGGGCTCCAAACTCTGGTCCCCTTGTTAGTGAGGCAAATACTTAAACTGCTGAGCCAATGACCATTAAAACAGTTTTAATTACTCCATTGATGCTTCTAATTATCACAATGCAAAATTTCCAAATAGAACAGAATATTCAAAAGTCAAGAAAAGAGACCATTCACTGTAAAGAGTTACTTTACAGTTTTAATTCCACAAACATCTCTGGATACATTAATTGATGGAATTAATAGTGAAGGTAGACTTATGAGATAAACATGGAGTGAGTACCTTCAAGGAATATTATAAACTAAACATCTATGGGCTTATTGGTTGTTGTAAGTATATGCAGCTCACAGGGCAAATTTTGACAGAAGAAACACAGTGCTACTGCAAGGGGGTTGTTTATTTGGACTTTTGGGTTTTATTTGTTTGTTTTATTTTGAGCCAGAGTTCTATTAAGATACTCAGGACAGTTTGAACTTGTGATATTCCTTCTTCAGCTTCCTATATAGTTGGGTTTCATAACAATCACTTTTATTAGTGAGTCTTTATTACAAGATGAGAAATGTTGTCTTCCTGGCCCCACATATTCTATTCTCTTTCCTACCAAGTCAAGTTCTCTAAATGATAGATTTCTCAGGTTGACCTGACCTACTTGACTGCTTGAATTCTCATCTTTTATTGCCTTTTGGTGCTTATGGTACACTGACTTGTGGTATTTGATACTTCGACGCTGAAATGTTATTTGCTTTTGATTTGTTTTCTCATTCATGTAGGCAACCAGTAAGAATCTAAACATAGGCATCACTGATGCGATAAGTAAGATCTTCCTAAAAGTAGATAGCATGGGTAACATTTGAGAAGCCATGCCATATTCTAACTGAAGAAGCCAACTCCCAACTGACTTCTTAAAATGAATTGTTTTTGAGAAACATTCTCATGTATCCCATTCTGACCTGCAACTTGACTTCCTAAAAGTCATCACCATCATCATCATTATTTGATAGTGATGATGATTAAGAAACATCCTCCTATATCCCAGACTGGTTTACAACTTGCTGTGTAGTTAAGGATGATATTTAATGCCTGCCTCTGCCTCCTGAGTTCTGAGATTACAACATATGACACCACACCTGGTTTTATGTGATACTGAGGATTGAACTAATGACCTAATATATGCTAAGCAAGTATATATTATTGCTAATATATGCTAAGCAAGTATATATATAATGTTATAAGTATATATACTCTACAAATTGAGAATTTATACACATATATGTGTATGTACATGTGTATGTGTATATGATGCATATGTATATGATGTATATGTATTATACATGATTTTTTATATATTAATGTATATAGGATTTATATATAGTAATTTATATATATATGTAAATTCTTAATATATATACACACAGAGACATATATATATATATATATATATATATATATATATATATATCCAGACAACTTACTCCCTTTTAAAAATTGGGTCTTATAATACTGTGTAGCCTCAAATTTAGCTTATAAATGAGGCTGGCTTTCTACTTCTAATCCTCATGCTTTCAATTCCCACCATGTTTTACCTCTTTAAAAATAATTTAAATATAGTAAATCCTTGTAATCTTAAGATTATCAAGTAAGAATATAAGGTGCTTTGGGGTGAGGATATGAAGCTCGGCTAGGAGAGTGAGTGACTGGCTTCTAAGGTGGGATTTGAGTGAGGAAGTAACTCATAGTGAACCCATTCTACTTTTATTGAGTCTTTTCTGCAGGAATCAACAGAATGAGTTACCATGAAGTCCAGACAATGATGTGCCAAAAATTACACACGATACTTAGTAAGTTCAGTAGAATATTGACTGATTATTGAAAGTCAGGGTTTTAATACTTTATTTTACTATTGCTAAAAACAGGTGAGCAAGTCACATATCATTCATGTGCTTTCTTTAAAACACTGTTTTAAAGTAGGAACATGTCAACATCCCAGTGCTCTAGTAATGACTTCTTGATCTGATACATGGACAGTGTCCTCAAAATATTCATAATATCATTAGGAAACCACACTCTGAAATTAGCATAACACTTTTGTAAAAAGTAGACCTGGAATAGTGAAAGTAATGAGTCTTGGTCCCTAGAGGGTTATTTGTATTTCAACTCTTGATGAATTTTCTCAGTTTTGCTTGGGATAGGAGAAACTAAGAACAGGCTATTATGAACTTCCCCTAGCTTCATGTTGCTTCTAATTGTTTTCTCTGCCTGGAAAGTCCTCTATGCATTTATTTTAGAAGCTGACGCTTAAATATGCATGAGCCTCGTGAAGACTGAAAGCAGAATCAAACGAGCTCATTTATTACTGGTCTGTATAGCTGTTCCTCCATCTTCGCTCCCTTTCATTTTCCTATACTTTCTACTTCAGCATGTAGATTCCTCCTCAAGCAAGACTATGGGATTATTCTAGGTAAAGTGATGAACTGAGTCTTTCTCAGTGACTCTAAGTATACTTAGACATATACTTATCAATTAATGAAAGCAAAGAATCAGAAATCATTATCACCCTGTCCACAAGGAAACCTAAAGAGGCTTCCAGACACTAGGAAGAGAATATAATTAGTACACTAAGTCCACTGTCACCAGGTTTTATCATTCTATTTGCTTTAAATTAAAATATTCACATCTTGAAGGAGAGGGAGTCTCATAAGATTCATTAAGTTAAAGAGACTTATTGGGCTTACTAAATTACAAGAGGCAAGGAAACATAAATTCAGGTTAAAACTGTTGTGGATGCCTTCCAGGGATACAAAAAATGTAAAGCCTTGGGAAAACTCAAATAGTGAACAAGGAGAAAAACTAAGGTAGACGTTATAGAAGATATATCTAAGGTCTAATCTTTAACACAGAAGGAGGAAAATATCATAATTTGTCACACAGACAGGATCAGTGGTTTTGCTGAGCCAAATGGTTGGACATGGTCTTATTATAGTAGGAGGAATTTCTGACAGATCTGTATGACATCGATCAACATGTAAATCAGGTTTATAAAGGACTCAAACAACCAAAGGGGCATAAAGAAAGCCAAACCATTTAGACAGATTTGCAATAGTTGCAAGGCTTTCGTTGAGCTAGTATTCCTAGACAAAATATTAACAAATAGCCAATTACTATGTTAGTGACTATTTAGAACATATTAATAAGGCCTTGGCAACTGGACATGGAAGGCATAATAGTAAAATTGTGTAGATGAAAAAGAATCAGTTTGTTTTAGGGATTATTAATCATTATTCCAGAGTTTATTATGCATACATCTTCCCTGTAATAAAGCATGCATACCAGTGGCAGATACTTTTTTCCTAGTTCATATCTCTTTCAGCATTCAAGAATGATTGATAAACAGGTAATCCCCACTTCATTAGCTACTTCACATCCTGGGATGCAGTTCTAGAAATCAGCATGGCAGGCAGAAGATAACCTTTGATCTCCTTGTCCCTGAATCAGGTGAAACAGTATTGGCCCACTTTAACAGAATACTATAGAGACTGAAGAAATGTGGGGCAGTCCCACATAAAGAGTAGAAATATATCAAAGGGGAGCAGATAGTTCATGGGAAATAACTGTTGACTATGGAAACTTCATTATACAATTCTAAATCTTTTCTATCTAAATGTTAAAAACAGTCTCATAGAATGGTAAAAATAAAAGCTAAGCTGTTTGAATGAAAATACTTTCATAGCTGGAAAGCGACATGTTCAGGAGCCATAAGATTATTGGAGAAAAGTCCCAGTAATATGGGTGTGATATTATTTGTCTTAGTTAAGGTTTCCATTGCTGTCATAAAATGCCATGACTGAAAGAAACTTGAGAAGGAAAGAGTTTACTTCATTACACAGCCCGTACTACATCATCTAGGGAATTCAAGGCAGGAACTTAAGGCCGAAACTATGAAGAAGCTTGGAGGAGTGGTACTGATTTGCTCTGCATGGTTTACTCATCCTGGTTTCTTACAAAACATAGGGCACCACCTCAGGAGTAGCACTATCCACAGTAAAGTCAGCCCTCTCATATCAACCATCATTCAAGGAACTGGACTCTAGGCATGCCCACAGGTCAATCTAGTGTAGAAATCTTCCCAATTGAGACTCCCTTTTCCAAATGCTTCTCTCAAACTGATATAAAATTAGCCACTCCACATCTTTATGAATTCTTAGCTAGAGTAGCCCCTAAAGTTTTAAAAACAAGGTTAGTGAAATTGCTTTAAGGAGCATTCCAGAATAAGAATCTAAGATTCTATTGCGAAAAATATCACATGTTGTGGTCGGTAGGACTTGGAGAAATCAGATTTGGACTGATGAGAAAAGCTTCTCATTGATGGCTAGGTTTCCCAATGACTGAGGTCCTGTGTAGGCTATTTAAGAAAAATTGGCACCAACAGTCTTATTCTGTTATGGATCTTGCATACTATATTCTTAACATGTCAAGCAAGATATGGCTGCTTAAGCAATAGTTGCATACTTATTATAGCTAAACTGATTATTTTTTATTAAGATTCAAAATCCACTCTGTAGGAAGGAACTCACATCTGGTTCTGTAAGCCAAAGCAAAATTAAAATCAAAAACGTTTATTAAGGAGATCATAGGTCCTGATGGTTGGCAACATTTTTAAAATTTTATTAAATGGGTAAAATATGACTGCTAAAATGCTTTTTAAATATTTTATGTTAGACCCTTATATTTCTATTGCTATGGGTCTCAGTCTTAAAAGAAAACATTTTTTCAGTGATCAGAAATTATTTCAAAAATGTACCTGATATTGTGGTATCTCAAACACATGCTTATTCATAAATAAGAGCAAGGAATCAGAAATCAATATCAACCAGACCACAAGGAAAAATAAAATATTAAAAAGTGAGGAAGGAAGAATATAAAAGTTGCAGAAAGGGTTGGTGTGTTCTGTAGCCATTTCCCTGTCCCCCAAATTTTAACATTCTTTCCTGGAGGGAGAAGGAAGACTCATAAAACTTAGGACATACTAGGTTAAGGGATCTGTAGAAGGAGAAGAACCTTAAGGCCCATCTTCATAGTCAGAAAAGTAGTACAGAACTATTAGGAGAAGAACTGTCTATAAGTTTGGTAGTGGCTCCCAGTAATACAGAAATTCTAAAAATTGGATGTTCTGTCTACTTCATATTAATGTAAAGAAAATTCCTCATTAAAAGGGTATGAGGGTAGATAATGGAGGTGGAAGACTACAGTAAAGACTGAGGTAGATACTAAAGATAGGGATGGAGAAAATCAGCCTAAATAATGATTAGACAAAAAAGTCACAAGGAAACTAGATAAATTGAATGCTAAAAAACACTTTTTAAAAAGTTCAATATCTTTGGCATAATTTAACAGAAAGTTTACATCATTAAATTTTAATATTGGAGGAGTCTTTGAGTTCAGATGCTTGGCATTGCCAAGTATACCATGTTTTATGGGTGTGAGATAATTATAAAGTGAAGCAATATAATTAGCTATAGGTCAAAATGGGCCTCAAATAAAACTGTATCTAGCTATAAATTCATTGAGTTAAAATTTAAAATGTGTTTTGCTATGACTTTCTCTGTAAAAATCTTAGAAAAATAAGTAATCCATTCCATGAATAATGCTCATTAAAATGAAATAATAATTTCCTAAGCATTTTTCTTAACAAAGCTAATGATTTAAAACAGATTTCCCCACAAAAGAATAGAAATGGAATCCAAAAGACTTTGTAATAGAAAAGTATATAAAAACCATATTTGAATCCATCTCCACCCAACCTAAAAGAGGGGACTTCTGCCCCTAGACCAAGCAGAGAGGGGCCACCCAAAACCCCCTCTGACAGGCGATCTGAATTCTTGCTTAGGCTGCGAGGCTAAGCACTGCAAGGGAATATCAATAAAAGATAAAAATATCTCTCTGGGTTCCCTGAGGGACAAGCCTGACTACATAGGGGTTGATGTCAAAAGTATCCCCTCTCCAGGAAAAAGACATCGGGATGGGTATGGTCCTCATGCCTCACTGGACAACGACAGGGGGACTGGAGCCATTACAAGGTCCCCTTCAAGGACTGGAGGTCAGGCCTCTATCCCCGCCTTCACAAGATTAGAATTGCCACAGCCCTTCTATACTTAGAGAAGGGAGGAGATGTCAGGGGCAGCCCTGCTTACACACTGAAGGCCTAAAATCAGTCATAGGCCTAAAATCAGAAATAGGCCTGTTATACATATATACTAACACCAAGTCTTGGGTCTCAGTGGAAAAACATTGAAACAGATGGCTATAAGCTAATGTAAACAGGCAGCTTGCCCGTTACTGTAGTTGGATATAAAATAAGTTTTTCTCCATCTTCCTCTCTTCATCCCTCTAACCAACCTTTCTGAAGGTAAATTTATGTTATTAGAGCACTAAAGTCAAGGGGGAGTGGCTTCATTTAAGACTTGTTAAACACTCTTGCATTTTGAAATTATATTTATAATTTTAGCTACTTTTTTTCCCTGTGTGGTCAGCTTTTCATTACTGAACAAGAAACCATTATGGGAGTTGTCTTTGAAATTTGTGTTACAAACATCAATCAAAACAGTTGGCTGTAGGTTTGTCATTAACATCAAATGAATGCTATTCTTTGGATTTCTTATGTTGAAAAAGAGTGATATTTAGAAGATTTGCCTTGTTTCAAAGTATCTTGGGGTTATATTTGAGACATTGAGCTCCAAAGGACATTTGACTATAATACACATCTTTTGTATCTGTAGAATAATAACACATTTTATTTCAAAACATTAAATATTGAAACAATAATTAATGAAATAGAATTCTTAGAGCTAAGCAAACTTTTAATTATTTTCATTATTTTTACTTAAAATTTATGTGTATAATGTATGCATATGTACATAAAGTAGGAATAAAAATGCAACAAAGTCAGAAACAGCTTTAAGAGCACTTAACATTTAAAGAATTTTACCCTAGTTACTGCTTTGATGTGTAGGAATATAGATTATTATTTTTTTATTGTTATGACTTTTCCCTAAAGATATCATTCAAAGCTTTCAAAAAGAGGCAGCTTGTCATTTCTTTTTCTAAATGCAAATGTGATTGTATTTCCCAATCACCAGTTCTGTACAATAATGGCATGATTGCTAGCTGGGAACCAGAAGATTCCCAGAATGGTTATTGTCTCTGAAAATTCCTCCGGTACTCTCTGAAATAATATGGTATATTGTTATCTTTGTATGTGAAAGTTTTGTCATCCAAGCAGATGCTAAGATCCTTGATGAGATATCTGTCCTTCATGCCTCCCTAGAGGTCTTTGTGGGAACTTATCCATTGTCATTTTTGGGTAATATTTGGACATAAGGATAGAAACTGAAAATGTCAGCAGCTATATGTTTTTTTTTTTAAAAAAAATACTAGCTTTCACAGAAACTAAGATAGGAAGCATAACCAAGCCTTGTGAGGAAATGGGTTTAAGCTGTAGAGAGTGCAAGTGATGTTGAATAGAACTGATTCTGATATTCTACAGTCACAGACAAGGCTAACTGTAAACTAAGTTGACAAGAAGCTCTAACCACTTCCTGTCCTAATATAGAAAGTTTTTGTCTTGCAAATGCACGAAAGATCTATCTAACATTTTCTCTTTTAGAAGAGAGATGAGGGTGATCAGAAGTGTCAGAGGCCCTTGGAACACTGGGGCAGAATTGGAAGTGATTATTTGGTTTGATTCCCATGATGCTTTTCCCTTTCAATTACTGAAGAGTAAAGCCTCCTTGTTCCAAGGAAGTCATGTCTAGGGCTAAATAGAAGCAGCTAAAACATCTTCTGATTGGGTGTTTGCTGAGCTGCAGTTTTTGTGAGCCCAAAATGGTGCCATGCTGTGTTTCAACAGAGGCACAATGAATTAGTTCTTTCTTATATCCTCTGACTTTGGGTGCTTTCCATTTACTGTTTACAAATATTAAGGGGTTAAGAGAAATCTCCATATTCCCTATCATGAGGGCTAGGAGAAAACAGGATGAAACACAACTGGACAAAAGACAAAAGCAGCTTCAATTCTACCCTTTGTCTTGAGTCTTTCTTGGCATTAAAGAATTTCCATAGTTGCTTGGTATTTGCTGTAAAGAGAAAGGGAATTAATGAAGCAGAAGAAAATGTAGAGCTATCCAAGTGGTGATCATGTAAGGAATGGAATGTCTAACATTGATAAAAAGAAGCCAACTGGATTCCTAGCAGGACCATGAGATCAGAACTGCCTCAGCTGAAAGGATCAACAATGCCAGTCTAGAATATAGATGGAACTCCTTCTGGAAAACAAAATAACGGTATTTCCTTAGTACCACCTAACCGTGGAAAAAATCAAAATGACCAAAGTCCAAAGTGCAAGGACACAACACTAGAGATAATTAAGATAATTAAGAGACAGATGTCACTTAATTGTTATGTCTTTCCTATTCACCCCCGACTAATGAAAAAAAGGATTAAAAGGGATATATGAGAAAGGGTAAACATTTTGATTCAGATATGAGGCTGTTGTAGACTGAACTAAATTAAAAAAACCAGCAGTTAGCAAGAAGTCACAGACTCATTTTAAGGCAAAGGAGAACGTTTTACTGCAGCAAATTTGAAAGAAAGATTAAGTGATAAAACCATATGGTGTTAATAAAATCTAGCCTAACAAAGTCAGTGTTTGCTTCTCACAAGGGCTGTGTTACCTTCTTTCAGAATTAATGGTAAAACAGGTGCCCCTTGCCTTCTTCATTTTGCCTCCATTTCTTCTACCCTATATTATTGCCCTAACAAATATAATTTATTCTGTCCCTGCTATAAACATCACATATTTAGGTTTTAAGACATATGTTCAAAAGAATATTTAAGTTTTGATATTCCTTTAATACACTGATTCTGATCAGATAAATCATTGGTCTGATTAGCTATGGCTGGGGAGGAAAGTCATGAGGCAAACCAAGAACAGAACCACGGGTTGGTAATTTTCTCAGAGATGTATATGGCAGACTGGTACACTGGGTATTACTTAGAATTCCATTTCCTATATTGTAGATTCTGATGCTGTTTGCTGGAGTCTATTTCTAAAATGTAGAACTTTCTTAAACTACAAAGTTACTGCGATCACATCAAGGTGAAGTATAATAAATACTTAACCTGCTTATTACCTGTTAGCGGAGAGGAAGTCTTGTTCAGCAGGTCAGGTGTGGCATCCATTCTTAGTCAGGAAGAAGAAATGAAACAGGCACAGTAATCATTCTTCAAATTACTTACAGTTAAGTAGAGTTTCAGGTAAATGAGAAGTGCAATTGCATTAGTGATATACTTGTTTCTCCACGTGGGGCATGAAAACTTATATCTAAAGCTGAATGTCACTAATAGAAAAACAGAGCACCACATGGCCTCTGTAGATTGCAGTGTTCTGAATGATAGCTCACTCACACCATGTCCTTGAGAAGAGCTGAGGGCTTTGCATTTGATATGCAGCTGAGGAGACATAGATACGTGCTGGACACTATTTTCCTGTTACTTGGCAACAGTTTCTTTTCTCTCTTAGCAACAGTGGAGAGAAAAGCTTTTGAAAACCGAAAAGGCCACAGAAGAGAAAAGTCGAAGCCTTTCATATATCCTGCAGCTGGAGGGCATATCACAAGATGCTGGATGCCTCTGTGGACAAAATGAAGTACTCTTGTTATCTAGTTATGATTATATTCCTATTGAAATGTAACCCACAGCTTCAGTATACTAATTATCTAACAGTTCCACCTTTTACCCCACAGTTAGTTAGGTATTTTAGAAACACAGTTCTCTCAGTCAATTTGCATTTAAATCAATTCTTCTAGCATAGGACTGAAAATAAAATGAGATATATCAGGAAAGGCAATGAATACCAGGTGACCTCTGATGACTTGGTTAAGCAAACATATCCTGGGCTTCACATAAAAGGAAGCTGATAAGAAAACGGAAGTTACAACAAGGAAGAGAAAGGCAGAGTGAATACGTGGGTGATGTCTATCACAATCGATGGATTCTGGACAAATGCTTACTCTTCTCCATCTTAGGAGAAATGATAATAATTTTTGTAAATGAAAGAAATGCATTAAGTCACTAAGAACCTAGGGTCGCATTTTGTTATAGCTACTTAGGACACTTTAAGGTGCAGGTGATGAATGCTAAGAAAATAATTTATCAATATGCTAAGCCTACAAGGAAAACAGAAAAAAACAACTTCAAGGAGGAATTTCAAATGGATCTAAGACATAAAAGCCATTAGTTTCACTAGTGATGGTATTCACAACCACTCTCAAAATATTCACATAGTCTTCCAGGCCGTAAGGGATGATCCTACTGAAGTGAAGCCCTGCACCATATTATACTGTATGCTTGTTTTTCATGGGACATTTTTATGGTATTTCTTTCAGTGTTTTTTTTTTGTTATAACTACTCATACAGCTACTTAGTAGTAGAAAGTCACCTCACCCAAGATGTCAAACATTTCTACCATCACAACAATATCACGTCACAGCCCTTCCTGGTGAGTCCTTGCTCTACCCAGGCAACAGCAGTCTCAGTGCTTGAAAATACTAGTATTTTCTGGCCTTGATATGTGATGTATTCTGACTGTACATGTATACATAAAGACACATACACATGTACACAGATTGTACAAGGTTTTAATTATTTTAAATTTTCTATTCTCCATTTTTTAGAAAATCCAACCCACGAGAGGGGAGCAGTAAGTGGAATGCAAAGTGAATAAATAAAAAATAAAATAAAATAAAGAAAATCTATCCCATATTTTGTAAGAGCAACTGTCATTCATCAGATGGTAGCAGAGTACAATAGTGTAGTGTGCTGTGGTACATAGTACTGAACCCAAAGAACTCACTTCTGTATTTGGAGTCTATGTAGAAATCTGCTCTGATGAAGTAGGGATGCTAATAGCACTGTCAAGTTTACTATAAAGACTGAATAAAGTAAAACGTGAAGATAAAGGAAAACTGTAGCACACTGAGACGAATATGATGTTGGCACTCACTGGACCATTATACTTCCATGTTTTCTTCAGATGATCTTTCACTGAGAAGTAGGGTTGATGTTGCCTGTTGTTTTTAAAACAAAATCCTAAATGTTCGATTTGCCAAATGAAGACTCAGGAGCTAGTCACTGTGTCTGTTTGCTCAGATGCAGAGAAAGCACCCATCTGATCTTCCTACTATACCAACATCCCGGAGGAAAAGTTTCTTCTCCATGAGATCTTAAATACCCTTCTACTCAATGTCCCTCCTTTCTACTTCCTTATGTTTACTCCCTGTCAACTGGTTGCTTGCTCCACCGCTTGACCTGTCATTTGACATTATTTAGCTCTTGTTTGCAGAAAGCTCTTAGATTAAAGGTGTGTGCTAGGGCTGAGCCATAGCACATCAAGTTTATTCCAGTTCACAGTCTTGGGGTTCACAATGTGATCCAATATCCTGCAACAGCGGACAATCTGGGTAAATGGTCTCCAGCTGTGCCAACAACACTTCTGTTCTATCATGCCAGGGATGTCCTGCCATGCAATGTTCTCAGTATTTGCTCTGTATCTGTCATTATCTCTGTGTTGTATAGCTGGGCAAACTATTAGGGTTTAGTGGGTGACTTACAAGATCACAAATGACATATAGGCAGATTCATCATAACAGAGCACACTACTGTACATGATGACTAGCTGGTGCTGTGTCCTTTCAGTTCCCTGTACAACTTGCAGGAAGCTGATGGGGCAGTTATTTTCTATCCTAGAAACTGTTTCCTACTTATATATCCATCAGGAAGGGCCTCATGATTCATCACTTTCTGATTTTCCTGAATCATGTAATTTTTGTTACCTTTTACTGTATTAGAAATTTTACTTCGCTCTCCATGAAGGTTTCAATATAGAAGAAATCTCTCCTCCTTCTCTCAGCCTGACACTGTGACTTTTTTTTTAACTTCTGTCCCTTCCCTGTGTCCCATTTCTGTACTTGTCATTCTCTTGTTCTCTCCTCCTGCAAACAAGAAGACAGAGACCCAAAGTTCATTACAGCAGTTTCACTAGTGGGGTATGCTCACTTGTATACAAGGTCAGTGCCTGTGCACCACAGGCTGATGTGTCTTTTACAGGCAATGATAAGCCAGTTCTCCCAGGAGTCCTTCATACTACTCAACATTCTTCTTTCAATTGTTTTAAGCACCCTCACAAATCTGTTTATCTTCTCTGCCACACTTCCAGTTCAGAAATGTTTGCTAAAAAGATGAGTTTGGTTCTGTATATGTTTTCTCAAGCATTTGTACCTGGCCATGTTTTCTAACTCAACTTTACCAGGACCCTACTTTGAGAATCTCTGAGATAAATTTTACAGTCTTTTCATTAAGAACGAGTAGAAAATTTCCAAGATAAGATTCATAAAACCAAACTGATACTTTCTCCATTCATGTATAGGATATAGAAGTTCATTGATATGTACAGACTTTGAGTCTGGGTGATTTTGATATGTGATTTCTTTTACTTGGAATCTCTTCATAATAAAAGTTGAATCATATTTTTAAAATACTAAAATACTTTATCCATAACCCAATTTAGATGGTCTAACATTTCAGAATTTTTTAAGGACCAAATTAATTTTGAAGTTACTGAGAACCATGAAAGACCAGAACTCTGCACTGATAACAGAGACAAATGACATGGATAGGTTTGCTCCTTATTTGTTGACCTTAGAATAAATTTGCACAAAAATGGCTAATTTATAATTTAATTCCATTAAAAGTATTAGTGTTCATTCAAGGCTATGATCATTTCTTTAGCTAATTTGGACTAGAATGAACAATATTCTCTAAGCATCATTTTACTTACCTTTATAACTTACTTTTTGTTCCCTGATAGCCTTTTCTAGTTGAGTAATAAATGTTTTATCAAAAGTATAATAGATGTGTCCAAATGAGACTAACTAAAGAAAAAGACAGTCATCAAAGTGAGAGTTAAAAATATCTGACTTCTATTGATTTGTTTGGTTTACATACTCAGACACACATCTGTGCATATGTGTATGAAGTCTCTGCTTTTTTTTGATATGTTTGATTGAAAATGTGCTGAAACTAAGTAAATCTGAATTATATCAGTACTGAAAATCACAAGACTCACAAAATAATAGTTACTATTTCTATGTTTTGATTTTTGTGTGCTTTTGGTCTGGTTAATTTTAGTATGCAATGGTTTTAACTTGCAACGTATTTATAATATGGTTTAATAAATCTAAAAATATAAAATATTATGTCTTCCATAACACAGTTTGACATTAACTTGTTAACACTAGATTCTTGGGGTACTGTTTTCCATGCCTGTCCTCATTTGCAGATCCTCAGTATCTGACTTGGAGTCACACTATTCCTCCCTCGTTCTTCAAACCTTCAGAAACAAAATGAATCACACCACTGCTCTTTTGCTGCACTAATTTGCAAATGGTGCACCACAGAAGGTGTTAGTGTCTTTAAACACATCTTCTCTTCTTTCTTTATTTTCATTTTTATTTCTGTGGGATGTGGTGTGTGTGTATATGTGTGTGTCTGTGCGTGTGTGTGTATGTGTGTTTGTGTGTGTTTGTGTGTCCATTTTCCTGTGTCAGTACTGTGTCAAATATATGCCTGTCTGTGTTTGTGTGTGTTCCACTGGCTTAGATTCTTTTTTCCTTCTTTCTCTCTTTTTTTTTTGAGACATATTAGAAAACATCACTAGGCAAACTGTTATGTTTATTTAGAGATATTTAGCATCTGAACGATTCTTCATTTTCCATAGGCAGTGTGGTACAGTCACTTATGAGCTTCTTACATTTTACTTTTGAACACGTAGGATATTATTTTTGCCAAGTTTTATAAACATACTAGTGAAGGAATACAAATATCTAATGTAAGAAATATGAAAATACTTACTAAATCAATTGTAAAAGACCTATTATATTTAGATTATCTACATTTAACAAAATCATTTATTCTGAATCATTTTTTCTGGAGTCAGGTGTTCTATACAAAAACCTAAAGAGGTACATATAAAACAAAATCAATATGTAAATCAATGGAACCAGTCATTTCTGAAACAGAAAAAAAAAAGGTTGTACATTTTTAGTCTTCTGTGTCCCTTAATGGTCTTTTCCCTTTTTATGATGCTTTACATATAGCTTCTCTGTTAAACACACACACACACACACACACACACACACACAAAATATAAGCCACAATTGCATTGCTATGTACCAGATGTGCATCTGATCTTTGGGACAAATAGATTCTGGACAGTTAATGGTCAGTACAGCCCTACTGTGTTTCCATGTGCTTCTATAGTAGGCACCTGTGACTTACTGGGAACACAGCCAAAGAAGTAATGCAAACCTAGGATCCAAAGGTAACCTAGGAAAATCTGTGTCCTTACTTATGTATCTGTCGGTGTGACTATGACTCAAGGGCCACTTATAAAATCATCCATCTCATCACTTTGTCTGGTTGTACAGATATTTAGAACTGAATAATCAAAGTAAGATCTTAAATACCGTGATAGTGTCTGATGTAAGAGGCACCCTCATTTGCACTCCAATTCAAACTAGACCAACCATAATATAAAATTATGATAAAAACTTGATCACTGGCTCTTTGATTATAAAGAACACAGTTTTTGTTTGTTTTGTTTAGTTATAAGAATTATGCTGTCATTTTGTTACTATAAATTCCTTACTTTTTTGTCTTCTCTTTTTTATTGGATATTTTATTTATTTACATTTCAGATGTTATCCCCTTTCACCATTCCCTCCACTGATAAAACCCCTATCCCATCTGGCTTAGATTTTTTTAAGGAGCCTTAACTATTGTAGTGCTCTGGTTGTATTTATTCCTGTTTTTTCAGTAATATAGTAGCACTATACTGTGAAAAACTCAGTTTTCACAGGTTGAGTTTTTCAGTAAATGATGTTGACACAAATTGTATATCCACATGTAGGATAATTAATGGGATTAATTAATTACTAATTACCTCACAGAAAATACTAATTTTTATGTACTTAACTGAGTTAAGTACATAAAAATATTTGAAAATGTAATGCTGTTATGAGCTTTTGAAAAAAGATGACATTGTTGTGAGTCAAGAGAAAACCTACAAAAGACAAAACAGTCTATTTACACTCAAAATATAGACACAACCAGAATGCATACAACAAAAATATCTGATTGAAAGTGAACATATTGTATCAAAGGATATTTCTCAAAAAGAGGTACATGTGGAAAATTTTTATATAAAAAGGACTAATTATCATGTACATGTAAAACAAATAGAATGAGACATTACCTCAGCAGCTGTTGTTTTATTGTTGTCATTGTTGTTGTTAATATAGGTACTGGGGAGGATATAGAGCAAAAGGAATTGTAGCATAGTCCTACTGGGCATGCAAATTATAAGAAATTATAGAAAATGGTGTAGAAACTTCTCAAAAGAAAAGAAAAATGTGTTCCTTTTTCTTCACATCCTCACCACAATCTGCTGTCACCTGAGTTTTGATCTTAGCCATTCTGACTGGTGTGAGTTAGAGTCTCAGGGTTGTTTTGATTTGCATTTCCCTGATGACTAAAAGGAACACTCTTTCATTGTTGGTGGGATTGCAAGCTGGTGCAACCACTCTGGAAATCAATCTTGCAATTCTTCAGAAAATTAGACACAATATTACCTGAGGATCCAGCTATACCACTCCTGGGCATAATCTCAAAAGATTCTACAACATATAACAAGGACACATGCTCCACCATGTTCATAGCAGCCTTATATATAATAGCCAGATGGTGGAAAGAACCCAGATGTCCTTCAACAGAGGAATGAATACAGAAAATGTGATACATTTACACAATGGTGTACTACTCAGCTATTAAAAAATGAATTCATGTAATTCTTAGGAAAATGGATGGAACTAGAAAATATCATCCTGAGTGAGGTAACCCAATTACAAAAGAACACACATGGTATACACTCACTGATAAGTGGATATTAGCCCAAATGCTCAGAATACCTAAGACACAATTCACAGATCACATGAAACTCAAGAAGGAAGATCAAAGTGTGGGTGCTTGGATCCCTCTTAGAAAGAACAAAATACTCACTAGATCAATTACAACAACAAAGTATTGAGCAGAGACTGAAGGAAAGGCCATCCAACAACTGCCCCTGGGGATCCACCTGGGGATTCATCCCATATACAGTCACCAAACCCAAACACTATTGTGGATGCCAAGAAGTGCTTGCTGACAGGAACCTGACATAGCTCTCTACTGAGAGGCTCTGTCAGAGCCTGACAAATACAGAGGGAATGCTTGCAGTCAACCATTGGACTGAGCACAGGGTCCCCAATGAGATCCCCAATGGAGGAGTTAGAGAAAGGACTTAAGGAGCTAAAAGGGTTTGCAACCCCATTGGAAGAACAGTAATATCAACCAACCAGATCATCTCAGAACTCCCAGGGACTAAACCACCTACCAAGTAGTACACATGGAGGGTTCCATGGCTCCAGCCGCATATGTAGCAGAGGATGGCCTTGTTGGGCATTAATGTGAGCAGAGACCTTTGGTCCTGTGAAGGCTCAATGCCCCAGTGTAGGGGAATTCGAGGGCTGGGAGGCAGGAGTGGGTGGGTAGGTGAGGGAACACCATCATAGAAACAGGGGACAGGAGAGAGATAAGGGTTTGGGGGGGGGACTGGGAAAGGGTATAACATTTAAAATATAAATAAAAACATCCGATAAAATAAAATAAAAGAAAAAAGTTGATGATGACTACTTGAAGAGGGAGGGGACCCATGAGACTAAGGGTGGGGAGGGTGTGAGGAGTAAATATTTATGAGTGAATTACAATGGCATATATGCATGGATGTCTCATAATTAAATCCATCATTGTGTGGGCTAACTCACACATTTATAAATAATCAAAATTAAAATTGATTGAAAGCCTTAGGAATTTTCAAAGAGATAGTTTATAGTCAGTTGAAACCTGATCATCAAATTTTGGTCTATAAAATAATTTGTCCAATTTTTTGTCACTAAAACACAAGTTTTTTTCACTAGGTTGAGAATACTTTCCTTGTACTGCATTGGTCAGTTGCTGGCTGGACCTTGCAAGGAACTGCCACAGTAGGTTCCTGTCAGCATGAGCCTCTTGACCATGCAGCATTGTTGGGTTTGGTGTCTGCAGACATGACAGATCCCCAGATGGAGCAGTCCCCTGATGGCCCTTACTTCAGTCTCTATTCCACTTCGTGGCCCTGTTAGTCTTTTGGACAGGAGCATTTCTGGGTTAAAAACTTTGAGATGGGTGTTTAGCCCCATCAATTGACTAGGGGTCATGCCTATCTACTGGAGGTGGTCTCAACAGGTTCTATCTCCCCTTTCTCTGAGTATTTCAGCTAAAATCATCCCTTTTGGGTCCAGGGAGCCTTATGATTCCCTTGTGTCTGGGACCCTCCAGTGGCTACTCCCAGTTTCTCACCCCCCTACATATTTTTGTTTGATTTCCTGACCCTCTGTACCTATCTCATATCTCCTCCAGTTCCTGATACTGCCCCCCTTATTTTCTCTCCTTCCTCTCTCCCTCCTTGTCCTCTTCTCCCTCCACTTTCCAGGATCTTCCTGTTCCCCCCTCAATGCAGGACTGAAGCATCCACACTCTGGTATTCCTTCCTTCTATGCTCAATATGGTCTGTGGGTTGTATCATGGGCATTGTGAGCTTTTGAGATATTCAGGACCACCTGCCTAGAGATGGCATTGCCCATAGAGGGCTTGTCCTACCCATGTCAATCAATCAATCAATAAATAAAATGCTCCATAAATGTGCCTGGGGTTTAGTCTGATGCAAGCAACCTCTGAACTGAGAGACTTTTTAATCTGGGTGTCTTTAGTTTGTTGTAAGCCAACATAAAGCTGAATAACACACCCTCTAATTTCAAATACTTGAAAATAATGAACTTAAAAATTTTACCAATGTGTTCAGTACTAAGTAGAACTTTTATAAGCAGCATCAATTTACTATTTTTATGCATCATGCCCATTTCTGTAGAATGGCATTCAGTGACTGTCTAGGTAAGTCAGAGTCCAAGGTTTTCAGCTCTCAGAACACAGAGCACTGGCCCCATATCTCTCCCAGACATTGTCATCCAGAATGACTTCAAAGGTGCAACTTGGAATCCAGGTGACTTTTCTTTCAACAACTACTCTACAACCCTTTATCCGAAAACAAACTCAAGTAGTGTTTCTTTTTGTATTTATTTATATATTAGATTGTCAATAATACTATCCTTAATAGAGGCTGGATTCACCGTCAGTCACCTCAGGTTCAAATTTGTTGTGTTATACTTGACCTGTAATCTTAGGTAAGTGGCTTATAAAGTATTTCACTGAGTGATGTTTTTTAGATTGGCATCTGCAGCATGTTTCAATACCTACAAAAGTGTGCATTTTAAGTAGTCTAAGATAGCAGTAGATTAAAAGAAACAGCTTCTCTACTCAGGATCATGTTTTTACTTTTGGACAAGGCAGGGATCTATTTTATATTTCATATGTACCAATAAGAAATGTGTATTTAAAAAGTTCAGAAAACCAACACTTTATTTCCCAGTTTCTTCTTATGACCAAGAATGCTTTAGAGCACCACTGTAGTTTACTTAAACACAAGGCAATTACTTAAAGGTAGTTACTTAAAAACAAGGCAGAAACTAATTTAGCATCGAGATGTTTTTCAAATGAGATGTTATTAAATAAAATATGATTTCCAAGTAACAACAAAAAATTCAAAATATTTTTGTTTCTTTTTTAAATTATTTGAGAATTTCATATACAAGCACTGTATCAACACCACTCCTACCCTATCTCTCTTCCCCTTCAACACTTCTCATGCTTCTCAAATTCATGGTCTCTTATTTTCCACTTATGTATAGAATATATATATATATATATATATATATATATATATATATATATATATATTCACATGTACAACTCATCACCCATTTATCATTACTCATATGCACATGTGTACTTGTTATTTCTTGAAGTATCTTCTATTTTTTCTATCTGCTCACATTCCTCTTTGAAAATATACATCCTTGAACTTATCAGTGAAACAAAGGGCTAATTACCAATATAGACTAAGGTACCTCTATGATTTCACAAAGTCTCATTGTCTGAAGAATATTAGGAAAAAAGTGCTTACATTGATTTATGTTAATATTTGACTTTTTCTTATGATTAACTAAGCCTGTATGGAATTATAGTTACAGACATACTTTATGTTACCTAACATAAAACATGTATAGTTTAAATAAGAAAACGCATGTCTTGTGCAGGTGTCAAAAGAACCAACCCAAAATACACAGACAACAAAAGGAGAAAATTGTATTCATAAGCAGCTTTTATGCAATAGAAATAGTTTTTGAGTCTCAATTCAGTATATCACAAAACTAAAAAATTTTTAAAAAACATGACACTGATCACATAATCAAAGCAAGCTTATGCAAAGAATTAATATATAATAATGCTTGGCATCCAGTACAAAGAGATTTTGGTGCCAAATTTTGCAAAATAGAATTGTCACCATTCTGGAGAGTAGATAAATATCTATATTACTAAAAACATTGCTTTCATCATCCAAACCTCACCCTTTCAGTTCATTATATGCTAGAATTTAAAAGCAAAGAGCTTTTTGTATCATTATACTTAGTTAATGCTACATTAATTGGGGTATAGGTATTCAACCTAGGACATGCCCTTTAGTAAAAAGAAAAGAGCATACACATACACACACACACACACACACACACACAGACAGAGAGAGAGAGACAGAGAGACAGAGACAGAGAGAGAGATAAACAGAGAAAGAGAGAGAGGCACAGACAGAGAGACAGAGAGAGGGAGAGACTCAAGTAAATTTGGATATTGGAGAACAAGTTGTGGGAATTACTGATCTTCTTTCTGCATGTGGGTTCTAGGAATCCAATTTAGGTCATGTGGATTTGTGACAACTGCACAGAACCATCTTATTGATCCTAAAGTAAAATATTTAAAGGATTACTGCTTATTAAGTAACTATGCTTGTATTTCAAGACTTTCAGCTCCTAAGAGGTAAAAATTGTAAGGATACGCTTTATAATTTCATAAAGAAAACTCTTGTTTAGGACCACTTATTAAAATTTTAAGTAGCTTGCCTTTTAAGCTAAGGGTGTTTGTTACTCAGCAGACAGGCAGACGGCAGCAAGCTCATCACTGATTTGTGAGGCTGCAGAGCAGAAAGTACAGCAGATACTTAGGAGAACTCTCTGCCAATGTCTTTTGCAAGTTTCATTATTTCTATGAGATAAAGTAATTCTGAAAGATGGTTTTAAAAGTGAAGACATCAAAAAGCATACAATATTGATGAATAAATATAGCAAAAAATAAGTAGTTTCTTTATATACTAAAAAGTGTAACATAGTGCTGAGACACATACAGCCAAATAAATGATAATTTAGACCTAGTACACGTAATAGGAGACTCATCGGATCATTCACCAGCTCCATCCCCAGGAAAACCTATAGATTCAGTAAACAAGAAAGAAGTGTATCAAGAGAAGGCATTAGTAGACGCTGGCAAGATGATTCTGAAATTTTATTGAGATGCAAATGATCTAACCTGCAGTGGCTAAAATGAGAATGAAGCTGGGAGAGCTGCTCTCTCCTGACTTCGGAATTTGCCATGATAAAGCATGTGGCACCATCACAATGAAGAACACAGAGCTTAATGCACTGTGACAATGAGTCCAAAAGCACATTTGCACACATATGGCCAGCTAAACTTAGACAAGAGTGTACTAATATCTGAGCCAAAGGAGATGATCTTTTCGGCTACAAATAAATGATCACTCACATATAACAGAACATCAGCTAAAGCTTCCTTAGCACATTTAATTTAATGAAAACTGTCAACCCAAACATTAAAGCTCAGATGATAAGGGTTCTGAACGAAAACATAGCTAGGCAAAAATGTTCTTCAAAGACACAGAAAAATATCACAGCTGTCGAAATATATTGTTGCATTTGTCCTTAGGAAAGTGACCCACTTTTGCTCATCAAAGCCTATCCCTATGAAAATGAGCTGCACTCTCATCTGATACCCATGCTCTCCCCTAAGCAGATGGAGTAAGGCAGACAGGGCAGATCTTACATGGGTGGAGTTAGTTTTCTCATGAAAGAGAATCTATGTTTAGTCCCTTCCCATGAGGATGTGTCTAGAATGTAGTATTTATGGATAAGAAAGCAGGCCCTCCTCTCCAGACTCAGAGTACTCTGGCAGCCTGATCTTAGATCTTTTTTTTCTCTCTCTCTCTCTCTCTTTCTCTCTCTCTCCCTCTCTTCTTTCTTTCTTTCTTTCTTTCTTGGTATTTTATTTTTTTATTGGATATTTAATTTCTTTACATTTCAAATGTTATCCCCCTCCCCGTTTTCCCCTCTGCAAACCTCCTATCCCATACCTTTCCCTCCTGATTCTGTGAGGGTACTCCCGCACTCACTCATCCACTCCTGCCTCACCAGTCCAGCATCCCCATATGCTGGGGCATCAAGCCTCCACAAGAGCAAGAGCCTCTCCTTTCATTGATGCCACATAAGGCAGTCCTCTGATACATCTGTGGCTGGAGCCATGGGTCCTGCCATGTGTACTCTGGTTGGTGGTTTAGTCCCTAGGAGCTCTGTGGGGTCTGGCTGGTTGATATTGTTGTTCTGCAAACTGCTTCAGTTCCTTCAGATCTTCCTCTAACTCCTGTCCTCCACTAGAGTCCCGGAGCTCAATCAGATGGTTGGCTACAAGTGTCCACATCTGTAAACTTCTGGGAATGTGTTAAGTTACATTCTTGTTTTCATGAATGTCCCAGTTTATGATGTTTTGTTGTAGCAGCCTAAATGAGTAAAGGCAAAATGGAAATTCAGATATTGGGAAAAAAGTGTTTACAATGTGTATATCTGACAAATTTTTATCATATAAGCCTTTCAAAAAAGAACATATATAAATGACAATATTAAAAAAATGGATAGGATTAAACAATGGATAGTTGTTAAACAAT
The DNA here is from genome assembly GCF_004785775.1 of Grammomys surdaster. NCBI lineage: Eukaryota > Metazoa > Chordata > Mammalia > Rodentia > Muridae > Grammomys > Grammomys surdaster. The sequence continues at coordinate 6,620,463 of NW_021620876.1, forward strand.
TCCAAATTAGAATTACAATTAGAAATAACTTTCCAGACTTCCAGTCTGGGCTCTAGCATACAGCAGGTCACAGGCAGCAGCTCTGTACCCAACCTCAGAAAACCGAGAGAAAGAGGGCATCCCAGGAGCTTTAACTCAGGCAGCATCCCAGGTAAGGAAAAAGCAACACTTGCCCCAAACAGGGAGCAACCTGGACCCACTGGGACCCAGGAATTCACTCCTGGCCCGGAGCACGGGTTCCTTCTGGTCTGAGCCCGAGCACTCAGCAGATCCTGGGAGTCAGCTCTGCACCCAATCTCACAGAACCCAGAGGAAGCGGGGCTCTCAGGAGCTCTAACCCAAGGAGTATCTTAGGCTAGGAAGTGGCAATACTTGCCCCAATCAGGGAGCAACCGGGACCCACTGGGACCCAGGAAGCCACTCCTGACCCAGAGCCTGGGCCCCTTCCAGTTTCCACCTGAGCACTGAGCAGATCTTGGACCTCAACTCTAACCCCAGCAGCAAAACCCATCCCAAACAGTTCTAACACAACCTAAATAATAGGAAAGACAGGCTCCATTCAGAGACAGCACAGATAGCACAAAGAATATCCAGATGGCAAAAGGCAAGCGCAAGAACATAAATATCAGCAACCCAAGGTACTTGCCATCATCAGAACCTAGTTCTCCCACATTAGAAAGTCCTGAACTCCCCATATCACCAGGAAAGCAAGAACCAGATCTAAAATCACTTCTAGTGATGATGATAGAGGACTATAAGAAGGAAATAAATAACACTATCAAAAAACTTGAGGAGAACACAGGTAAACAGGATGAAGTCCTAAAAGAAACACAAAAATCCTTTAAAGAATTACAAGAAAACACAAACAGATGAAGGAATTGAACAAAACCATCTAGGACATAAAAATGGAAGTAGAAACAATAAAGAAATCACAAAGTGAGACTACCCTGGAGATAGAAAATCTAAGAAAGAAATCAGGAATCATAGACACAAGCATCACCAGCAGAATACAAGAGATAGAAGAAAGAATCTCAGGTGCAGAAGATACCTTAGAAAATATTGACACAACTGTCAAAGAAAACGCAAAATGCAAAAAGTTATTAACAAAAAACATCTAGGAAATCCAGGACGCAATGAGAAGACCAAACTTAAGGATAATAGGTATAGAAGAGAGTGAAGATTCCCAACTTAAAGGGCCAATAAATATCTTCAACAAAATTATAGAAGAAAACTTCCCTAACCTAAGGAATGAGATGCCCATAATCACACAAGAAGCCCACAGAACGCCAAACAGACTAGATCAAAAAAGAAATACCTCCTGTCACATAATAATCAAGACACAAAATGCACAAAACAAAGAATTTTAAAAGCAGTAAGGGAAAAATGCCAAGTAACATATAAAGGCAAACCTATTAGAATTACACCTGACTTCTCACCAGATACTATAAAAACCAGAAGATCTTGGACAAATATCATACAGACCCTAAGAGAACATAAATGCCAACCCAGGCTACTCTCAATTACCATAGACGGAGAAACCAAGATATTCCATGACAAAGCCGAATTTACACAGTATCTTCCCACAAATCAGGCTCTACAAAGGATACTAGCTGGAAAGGTCCAATACAAGGAGAGCAATCATACCCTAGAAAGAGCAAGAAAATAATCCTCTTCCATCAAACCCAAAAGAAGATAACCACATAAACGATGTCTCCACTATTAGGAAAAATGACAGGAAGCAACAACACCCTCTCCTTAATATCTCTTAACAACAATGGACTCAATTCCCCAATAAAAAGGCATAGGCTAACAGACTGAATATGCAAACTGGACCCAGCTTTTTGCTGCTTACAGGAAACCCACCTCAGTGACAAAGACAGACACTACCTTAGAGTAAAAGGTTGGAAAACAATTTCTCAAGTAAATGGCCCTAAGAAACAAGGTGGAGTAGCCATTCTAATATCAAATAAAATCGACTTTCAACTTAAAGCTATCAAAAAGGATAAGGAAGGACATTTCATTCTTATCCAAGGAAAAGTCAACCAACATGAACTCTCAGTTCTGAATATCTATGCACCAAATACAAGAGCACCCAGTTTCATAAAAGAAACCTTACTAAAGCTCAAAGCACACATTGCACCTCACACAATAATACTGGGAGACTTCAACACCCCACTCTCAGCAATGGATAGATCATGGAAACAGAAACTAAATAGAGATACAGTGAAACTAACAGAAGTTATGAACCAAATGGACTTAACAGATATCTATAGAACATTTCACCGTAAAGCAAAAAAATATATCTTTTTCTCAGCACCTCATGGTACCTTCTCCAAAATAGACCATATAATTGGGCACAAGACAGGCCTCAACAGATATAAAAATATTGAAATAATTCCCTGCATCCTATCAGATCACCATGGTCTAAGGCTGGTCTTCAAAAATGACAAAGACAATGGAAAGTCCACATTCACATGGAAACTGAACAACACCCTACTCCTTGATAATCTGGTCAGGGAAGAAATAAAAAAAGAAATTAAAAACATTTTAGAATTTAGTGAAAATGATGATGCATCATACCAAAATCTATGGGATACAATGAAAGCAGTGCTAAGAGGAAAATTCATAGCTCTAAGTGCCTACAAAAAGAAACTGGAGGGAGCATACACTAGCAACTTGACAATGCACCTGAAAGACCTAGGACAAAAAGAAGCTAATACACCCAAGAGGAGTAGATGGCAGGAAATAATCAAACTCAGGGCTGAAATCAACCAAATAGAAACAAAAAGAACTGTCCAAAGAATCAATAAAACCAGGAGCTGGTTCTTTGAGAAAATCAACAAGATAGATAAACCCTTAGCTAGACTAATCAGAGGGCAGAGAGACAGCATCCAAATTAATAAAATCAGAACTGAAAAGGGTGACATAACAACAGAAACCGAGGAAATTAAAGAAATCATCAGATCCTACTACAAAATCCTATACTCAACAAAACTGGAAAATTTGGATGAAATGGACTGTGCCCCTTCCTCCAGCCTTGAGCAGGCCCAAGACCTTGTTTACCACAAAAGACCAGATAATAGGACCTAGGTGGAACTAACCACCTTGGCTACATATCAATAGACACCTAGTGGAGTCACCCACCTTGGCTGCAGGTAGATCCTGCTACAGGACCTTGAAAGAAGAACTGCCCCTGGGCTTGCCTTGAGACATCTCCGGCCTTGACCCGCGACCAAGAATGGATTATCCCACCCATCTTGTCTGGCTGAAACTACTAAAGGGTTTGGGCGGGGTCTTTCCCTTTAAATTGAAAGCTTAACGTTAAACTATCGAGCCTTGATCAGAGAACTTTGTCTTGGCTTCATCTTTTCCCACTCTCTGTCCCCTTTTCATTCCCAGCCCTCTTTCCAGGTGAACCAATTCAACTCGTGGCCGCAGGCAGCTACAATGGACAATTTTTTAGACAAATACCAGTTACCAATGTTAAATCAGGAGCAGATAAACCATCTAAACAGTCCCATAACCCCAAAAGAAATAGAAACAGTGATTAAAAGTCTCCCTACAAAGAAAAGTCTGGGACCAGATGGTTTTAGTGCAGAATTCGATTAGACCTTCAAGGAAGACCTAATTCCAATACTCTTCAAACTATTCCACAAAATAGAAACAGAAGGTACACTACCCAATTCGTTCTCTGAAGCCACAATTACGCTAATACCTAAACCACACAAAGACCCAACAAAGAAAGAGAACTTCAGACCAATCTCCCTTATGAACATTGATACAAAATTAATAAAATTCTAGCGAACCGAATCCAAGAACACATCAATACAATTATCCATCACGATCAAGTAGGCTTTATCCCAGTAATGCAGGGTTGGTTCAATATGTAATCCACTATATAAACAAAATCAAAGAAAGAAAACACATTATCATATCACTAGATGCTGAGAAAGCATTTGACAAAATTAAACAACCCTTTATGGTAAAAGTCTTGGAAAGATCAGGAATTCAAGGTCCATACCTAAACATAGTAAAAGGAATATACAGCAAACCAGTAGCCAACATCAAACTAAATGGAGAGAAACTTGAAGCAATCCCACTAAGATCAGGGACTAGACAAGGCTGCCCACTCTCCCCCTATTTATTTAATATACTACTTGAAGTCCTAGCCAGAGCAATTAGGCAACACAAGGAGGTCAAAGGGATACAAATTGCAAAGGAAGAAGTCAAAATCTCATTATTTGCAGATGTTATGATAGTATACTTAAGTGACCCCAAAACTTCCACCAGAGAACTCCTAAATGTGATAAAACTTTAGCAAAGTGGCTGGGTATAAAATTAACTCAAGCAAATAAGTAGCCTTCCTCTACTCAAAAGATAAACTGAATGAGAAAGAAATTATGGAAATGACACCCTTCACAATAGTCACAGATAATATAAAATATCTGGGTGTGAACCTAACCAAGCAAGTAAAAGACCTGTATGACAAGAACTTCATGCCCCTGAAGAAAGAAATCTAAGCAGATCTCAGAAGATGGAAAGATCTCCCATGCTCATGAATTGGAAGGATTAATATAGCAAAAATGGCTATTTTGCCAAAAGCCATCTACAGATTTAATGCAATCCCCATAAAAATTCCCACTCAATTCTTCACAGAGATAGAAAGAGCAATCTTAAAATTCATTTGGAATAACAAAAAAAACCCAGGATAGCGAAAACTACTCTCAGCAATAAAAGAACTTCTGAGGGTATGACCATCCCTGACTTCAAGCTGTACTACAAAGCAATAGTGATTAAAGTTGTGTGATATTGGAACAGAGACAAGCGGGAGGAATAGAATAGAAGACCCAGAAATGAACCCCCATATCTATGGTCACTTGATCTTTGACAAAGGAGCTAAAACCATCCAGTGGAAAAAAGACAGCATTTTCATCAAATGGTGCTGGTCCAACTGGAGGTCACCCTGTAGAAGAATTCAAATTGATCCATACTTACCTTTTTGTTCAAAGCTCAATTCCAAGTGGATCAAGGACCTCCACCTAAAACCAGCCACACTGAAACTAATAGAAGAGAAACTGGGAAAAGCCTGGAACACATAGGCACAGGAGAAAAGTTCCTAACAGAACACCAATGGCCTGTGCTCTAAGACCAAGAATTGACAAATGGGACCTCATAAAACTGCAAAGATTCTGTAAAGCAAAGGACACAGTCAATAGGACAAAGCAGCAAGCAACAGATTGGGAAAAGATCTTCACCAACCCTACATCTGATAAAGGGCTAATATCCAAGGTATACAAAGAACTGAAGAAATTAGACTCTAGACAATCAAAGAACCCTATTAAAAAATGGAGCACAGAGCTGAACAAAGAATTCTCAACTGAGGAAGCTCAAATGGTTGAGAAGCACCTAGAGAAGTGTTCAGCATCCCTAGTCATCAGGGAAATGCAAATGAAAACAACACTGAGATTCCACCTCACACCAGTCAGAATGGCTAAGATCAAAATCACAGGTGACAGCAGATGTTGGTGAAGCTGTGGAGAAAGAGGAACACTCCTCCACTGTTGGTGGGATTGTAAACTGGTACAACCACTATGGAAAGCAGTCTGGCAGTATCTCAGAAAATTGAACATAGTGTTAACTGAGGACCCAGCTATACCACTCTTGAGCATACACCCAAAAGATGTTTCAACATATAACATGGACACATGCTCCACCTCCACCGTGTTCATAGCAGCCTTATTTATAATAGCCAGATGTGGGAAAGAACCCAGATGCCCTTCAACAGAAGAATGGATGCAGAAATGTGGTACATTTCTACAATGGAGTACTACTCAGCTATTAAAAACAATGAGTTCATGAAATTCTTAGGCAAATGGATGGAGCTGGAAAATATCATCTTGAGTGAGGTGACCCAATCTCAAAAGAACATACATGGTTTCCACTCACTGATAAGTGGATATTAGCCCAAAAGCTCACAATATCTAAGAAACAAGGTACAGACCACATAAAACTCACATAGAAGAAGGAAGACCAAAGTGTGGATGCTTTGGTCCTTTCTAGAAGGAGTAGCAAAAGTTTCAACCAGAGCTCCCAAAGTCTAAACCACCAGTCAGAGAGCACAAAGGGAGGGACTCATGCACCTGTATAGGGAATTGAGGGTGATCTTTTCAGACTTCAGTGGAAGTGGAGGGGCATGGTCCCCGAAAATTTGGATCCCATATTGTTTGGGAATTTGAGAGCAGGGAGAAGGGACTGGAAGGATGTTTGGAGCACACCCTCATAAAAATAGGAGGAGGGGGTATGGGATGAGGGGTTTTAGGGGAGAATGGGAGAGGAGATAACATTGAAAGGTAAATATGTATAATATCCAATAAAAAAAAAACATAGATAAAGAGTCTAAAAAAAAAGAGGGAGAGAGTTTACTTATTTTAAATTATTTTCAAAAGTTTCTAGGAGTTGCTAATTGGCTAAGATCCTATTTTAAGCTCTCCACAAAAGAATTTAAGTCTCTGTTCAATATTCTCAAGAGAGATGTAAATCCTAATTTTCCTCAACAATTAATTGACAAAAGAGAGGTAATCTCACAAAAAGTAGAAGAAGCTATTACTAATTGATATATTATATAGTCTGATTAGTTGTCTGCTGTGCTATAACAGTCCTTTGACAAAAGATTATTAATGTATATATATATATATATATCCTTAAATAGGGTCTTCATGACTCTCGGAGTGTGGAAGGAGCGACTGTTGGCGCTTCTGCCCTGATTTTACAAGAACTCTGAAAAATTGCCTTTAAAAACAAAAGAAGGGGAATGGTACCCCCCCTAGAAGAAGTCCCCCTGAGATACTCTCCATCATGCCTTGTTCACTTTTATCTCTCTAAAGCTGAAAGCTCATGGCAAATCTGCTGCTGACTGCCTCTGGCACCACCGAGACCAACAAAACTTTGCCACAGATATGGGGAAGGACCCTCTTACCCTTAAAGGGAATAGCCCAGACCCAGTTCCATTAAGGGGCAGAAGATTGATATGCCTGTCTGACACCACAGAAGGCACAGCTAACCGGCTTCCAAAAAGATGAATGAAATAAATAGGTACCCCCACAAAGCCAGGCCCAACCATAAATAAAATGAATAACAATTTACATCCAGGGAAGAGAAATATCCCTGAGAATTCCCTTCTTTTTCCTTTCCATGTAAAAATGAATAACCTGTGATGTCTGCTGTTAGAAGTTCTAATCCAGATGCTGGCCTCCGAACTTATACTACTCAGACATTTGAAGAGCCACTGACAAAAACATCAAACAGCTAGAGATTGACATCTCTAATCTGAAGACATCCCTCGTTTCACTGTCTGAAGAGACCTCCTAAAATTGCAAAGATCCTTATTGGACTTGATTTACTCTATTACAATAGAACAGGCTGTGTACAGCTCTTGACTGTGTACAGCCCTTAAAGATGAATGTTGCCTTTACATAGACAAGACAAGGAGGGTTAAAGAGATCATGAAATAGGTAAGTGAAGGCCCTAAGAAAAATCAAAGAGAGAAAGAGACAGATGAATGCTGGTACAAGAATTGGTTTTCAGCCTCTCCAAGGTTGTCAACCCTATTTCCTTCCATCTTGGAACCATTATTTGGGTTCTTTTTGCTTATTTCTGCTGGTCCCTGGCCCTCAAATAGGTGGACTAACTCTGTGATACAACAGATAAATAATTTGGTAGCAAAACCTATTCAGATACATTATCATTAGTTAGCTATGGAGGACCACGAGACTCAAGATGAGGTTGTTACTTTATACAGGGTGTTTTCAAAACCCATCTCTACCCAACCTAAAAGGGGAGACTTCTGTCCCTAGACCAACCAGAGAGGGGCCATCCAGAACCCCCTCTGATAGGCAGTCTGAATTCTTGCTTAGGCTGCGAGGCTAAGCACTGCAAGGGAATATAAATAAAAGATAAAAATATCTATCTGTGTTCCCTGAGGGACAAGCCTGACTGCATAGGGGTTGATGTCAAATGTATCCCCTCTCCAGGAAAAAGACATCGGGATGGGTATGGCCCTCATGCCTCACTGGACAACAACAGGGGGGACTGGAGCCATTACATGGTCCCCTTCAAGTACTGGAGGTCAGGCCTCTATCCCCGCCTTCACAAGATTAGAATTGCCACAGCCCTTCTATACTTAGAGAAGGGAGGAGATGTCAGGGGCAGCCCTGCTTACACACTGAAGACCTAAAAGCAGCCATAGGCCTAAAATCAGCAATAGGCCTGTCATACATGTATACTAACACCAAGTCTTGGATCTCTGTGGAAAAACATTGAAACAGATGGCTATAAGCTAATGTGAACAGGCAGCTTTTGTGGAAATTTAAAAGCCTGAGTAGTCATAGACCTTGTAAATAGGTAGCCTGGGCAGACAATACCAACTTAGATAAGGACAAGGGAGTCATAGGCAGAGTCATAGTGACTTGTCCCCTGAACCTTCACCCAGCTGATACCCGGTTCTGAAAGATATCTGTATCCCCCCTGAACACCACACTCTAGTGTCATTCCCTTCCCCACATCCTGCCTTTCTGTGTTTACAACCCCTGTGTGAATGAATTACGATTTGAGAAAGAATACATTATTTTAAAAAATAAATAAAATAAAATAACTTTCCACTCAAAAGATCAGATAAAATTTTATTGTAATAAGGGTTGATCATCACACATTAAGACCATTAAACACTGAAACAACATCCCAAGTGGAAATTAAAACCAAAGTTGGGAATTTCCTTTAGATATTTAGTAATGTCTTGCCTAATAACATCTAAGCAACATGAAAATATTTACCCATTAAGACTTGAGGTCTGATGGTATGGGGGTGGGAGGTTTGGGACATCTTCTTGTAGATGGGGAAGAGGGAATGTGGTGAGGAACAGTCAGAGGGCAGTCAGGAAAGAGAATAAAGACTGGACTTAAAAAAAGATCAAATAATAATAATAATAGTAATAATAAAGACTTGTAGGTAACGACCCACATTGGCTTCATTCATGAGAGCAAGAAACTAAAACATCTCAAAAATTTTATTACCAGGTTAAAATAATAATAAATTAATTCTCAAAAATGTATACAATAGAATATCATATCAGTTAATAATAAAAAGAATCAGTCTACATATTCAGATAGCAGCCTGAAATAAATATCAAAAAATATGGCGCTATAGGAAGCAGGACATGTGTAAATAAATTAACCCTGCAAAGATCAGGCAAAAAATGGGCATAAAATTGTAGATAGGAAAAAAATGGTTATCACCACTAGAAAGCTAATCATTACTTTAGAGCAGTGGAGATATTAGACTAATTATAAAGGGAATTAAAAATATCTTGGTATTAAACATGTTTTTATCCATATTTCAGTATGGTTAAAATGGTATATCTTTAATCAAATTTATTAATACACTTAACATTAATGTTTTTTGAATGTTCCTGAAAGTCAAACAATGTCTATCTTAGATACAGCTGTTGTCTGGTGATGGTCATACAGTACTTCTATATATTTCTTCAAATTTTCATGAACCTGTAGTTACTTCAGAAGGAACCATTTTTGATAAATAGCAATATTGGGGACCACACACAAACAAGCAAATGCTAAAGAAAGATGTTTAATTTACAGTAATTAATTAGGTTGGTAAAGGCAGTGTCCGATTTACACAAGAAAGCAGCCATGACATATAAACTAGACCATTACTGCATAAGCATCATTATTTTAGAAATAAATATTACAGACATATTGTGCAAAGACTGTGGATCAATCTAAACTCAGTAAATTGCTCATTGACACTTAGTGGAAAAGAGGTAAAGGGAAATGAGAAAGAAGAACAGTATTGTTTACACTGGGATATTCATTTCCATGCAAAAATGACTAGCATGTTGTGTAGTTATAAAATCTGATTATGGAGAAAAATAGTAATGTTCTGATTGTGTTTGCAGGAAATGATCCTTTCAGTGAGTAATAATGTAATTTAGGAGAGGCTCGAAAGAGTGTTCTCCGGGTGCATCGTTGCAAACTGTCTTTTCAATAAAGCAGACATAGAGCATTAATTATGAGATGGCTGCGTAAAAGGCACATGTAATTTTCATGTGAAAGAAACTGAATAAAATATTTTATGACTACCATCATCATTACAATAACACCTCCAAGATTCTTGCCCAGGGTGGAAAAATAATTCAAATTTATGTCAGTTGTAGCGGACTGAATCAAAGAAGCTGCTGTTATCACACTGAGAGTGATGGTTTCTTTGCTTTAATATCAGCATGGAAAATATCAAAGAAATGTAATCCACTTGCTAATAAATCTAATTATTTCTGAAGTCTCTCTCTCCCCTTCTCTCTCTCTCTCTCTCTCTCTCTCTCTCTCTCTCTCTCTCTGTGTGTGTGTGTGTGTGTGTGTGTGTGTGTTAGAATGCTTGCCTTACTAGCACAAGACTCCCATCTTATATTCTGGCTACATTTAGCCTTTAAGAATCTGATAAACAGACCAAAGCTCTCTAGATAGGTTCAAACTGCTGCGTCAGTACTGTTTCCATAGGAGTCAACCTTTGTGGAGAGCAACTGAACTGTTTTGAATTTCTTATCTCTTCCATTATTGAAGGCTTTCTAATAACTCTGCTGTTTCTGCTGTTTTCTCTGAGCTTCAGCTCTGCCATTATGTCCTTCTGTCTGACTCACTCACAGAACTCTCTACCTCACTCCAGAACTAGCCAACACCTCAGCTATATAGCATATCATGGAAATCAGGAAGCAATACTTTCATGTAGTTAGCTGAAAATGAGGATTTTCTCCTTGCTAAAGTTGTATAAGTATAAGAAGACACATTGCACATGGTAAAAAAAATCAACATAAAGGCTATAAGAAGCTTGGACCCTTTTATGGCTGGGGCAGACACCTAGCTGTTCCGCTCCCATGAAGACACCATATCCTGAGCCAGTCTTGAGGAACCACTGCACTCAGAGCAGCAGAGGAACCTCTGCATTCAGAGCAGCGGGATTTCAGGATCCTAGAGGCAGCCTGAGTCCCAGGAGCTCTTACACCCAGGAGCTCAGGACCACAGGAGCACAGAGCTGGACTCTGAAATGTTCTGAGATAAGCAAGATGACTGGAATGTCAGGCTCCAGTCAGAGACAGTGAGTGCAGGTAACACTAGAGATAACCAGATGGCTAAAGGCAAATGAAGGAACATAAGCAACAGAAACCAAAGTTACCTGGCGTCATCAGAATCCAGTTCTCCCACCATAGCAAGTCCTGAACACCCTATCACACCAGAAAAGCAGGATTCAGATTTAAAATCACTTTTCATGATGATGATAGAGAACTTTTTTTAAAGAAGTACATAAATAACTCCCTTCAAGAAATACAGGAAAACATAGGTAAACAGATAGACGGCCTTAAAGAAGAAACACTAAAATCCCTTAAAGAATTATAAGAAAACGTAACCAAACAGGTGAAGGAATTAAAAAAAAATCCAGGATCTAAAAATGGAAGTAGAAACAATAAAGAAATCTCAAAGGGAGACTATTGTGGAGATAGAAAACCTAGGAAACAGATCAGGAGTCATAGATGTGAGCATCACCAACAGAATACAAGAGATACAAGAGAGAATCTCATGTACAGAAGATACCATGGAAAACATTGACACAACTGTCAAAGATAATGCAAAATGCAAAAAGATCCTAACCCAAAACATCCAGGAAATCCAGGACACAATGAGAAGACCAAATCTAAGGAAAATAGATATAGATGAGGGTGAAGATTCCCAACTTAAAGGGCTGATAAATATCTTCACCAAAATTATAGAGGAAAACTTTCCTAGCCTAAAGTAAGAGATGCCCAAGAACATACAAGAAGCCTACAGAAAGCCAAATAGACTAGACCAGAAAAGAAATTTCTCCCATCACATAATAATCAAAACATCAAATGCACAAAACAAAGAAAAAATACTAAAAGCAGTAAGAGAAAAAGGTCAAGTAACACATAAAGATAGACCTATAAAAATTACACCAGACATCTCAGCAGAGACTACAAAAGCCAGGAGATACTAGACTAACATCATACAGACCCTAGGAGAACACAAATGCCAGCCCATACTACTATACCCAGCAAAACTCTCAATCACTACAGATGGAGAGACTAAGATATTCCATGAAAAAAAAAATTACACAGTATCTTCTCACAAATCCAGCCCTATAAAGGATAATAGATGGAAAACTCCAACACAAGGAGATAAACTACAACCCACAAAAAGCAAGAAAGTAATCTTCCAACAAATCCAAAAGAAGATAGCTACACAAACATAATTCCACCTCTAATAACAAAAATAATGAATATGAAGTATGGGACAGTAACTGAAGGAGGGGCTGTCTGGAGACTGTTCCACCTGGATATCCATCACATGTGCAGTCACCAAAGGTAGACACTGATGTGAATGCCAGGAATTGCATGCTGACAGGCGACTGATATAGCAGTCTCCTTAGAGGTCTGCCAGAGTCTGAAATATACAGAGGTGGATGCTCACAGCTCACCATTGAACTGATCATGGGGTTCCCGATGGAGGAGTTAGAGAGAGGACTGAAGGAGCTGAAGTGGTTTGTGGCCCCATGAGGAGAGCAACAATACCAACCAACCAGAGCTCTCAGGGTCTGAACCACCAGTCTGGGAGCACAAGGACCTATGGCCCCAGCTGTATATGTAGGGAAGGATGATCTTGTTGGGCATAGGTGGGAGAGAAGATCCTTGGTCCTGTGAAGGCTGGATGCCCCAGTGTGGAGGAATTCGAGGGCTGGGAGGTGGGGGCACATCCTCATAGAAGCAGGAGGATGGGCGTGGGATAGAGGGTTTCTGTGGGAGGCGATGGGGAAAGGGGATAACATCCGAAATGTAAATAAAATATACAATAAAAAAAAGAAGAAGAAGCTGGGACCTGCAGGCAAGCTCATTCCTTAATCTTCCTAATCCTTTCCCATATAGGAAATCACTTTTGCCGTTTTAATTGCATTTTCTCTTGCTGACTGCATATATAATATAAATTGTGAGCATGCAACATGATTTGTTGATTATTGGGAGACTAAACTAAAAAGAAGATATCATTTGAATACTCTTATCATTTCTGTCTCTGTACTCTTTACATAAATGGTACTGTGTTATTTTAACAATTGCCACATTTGGCTGACTTTAAAATATTTTTCTTTATTCTTTTCACCATAGTTTCTTTCTTTTCACACTTTTCTGCTTGTATCAGTAGATATTGGTACTCATACTCTTCCTTTCTCTAATGTCACTAATTCTGTCAGCTGTTCCATGACCTTTTTACAAAGCAATTGAACATATTTTTTTCTTAAACTTTATCAAATGTAACTTCTTGTAACTCAAATTGTGTTCTAAACATCTATAAGCAAAGAGAATTTTTACTCTATTTTAAAAGAGATTTTGTTATGATAGAGTGAATGTTTACATTTCCTTCTCTGTAGACTCATTATAAGAACATTTATGGCTTAGAAAACAGAAGCATCCTAGTGTTACATTCAATTTTTTCTTGCATTCTCCCATTGCTCAAGACATTGCTGCATTGAGAATTATTCTACCCACATCCTCAATAACTTGTCTTGTCAGCATGTTATTGAGGAACAGCACATCCAGAGTGTTCTTTATTGATGGATATCCTTAGACATGACATGTGGAATGATGAGATGCATGGATGAGTATTTGAGTGATACTAGCTAGCCTGCCTCCCTTTGCTCACTGTTTTCCTCATGAATACTAATGTTCTGGGAATATATGTGATATTGGGCTAAAGAATATCAGGGTCAGACAGAGGTGAAAGCACTTTTTAGGACAAGTAAGGGATAAAAGAATCCAGTATGGATGTGAACTCCTCTGGGAATAAAGCAGGGACGAAGAGGAACAAATATCTCAACTGCTCAATTGTAATCTATAAGATGACTTATACTTTTCTCTAACCATTTCCCTTTTCTCATGCAAAATGGAAAACAGCTATATTATGTGGATTACAAATTAACAGAGTTTGAAAATTGTTGGGATATTTTGTATAATCATTAAGGGGATTAAAGAATAATACAAGAGTTTACAAAAAATAATGCCAAACAGAAGGGTAAAAAAGCAATAAGCCATGATAAAATTGCTATAAGAATCCACAGAAATAGTCACAGAATTTGACCAAGTAACAAGCAAAGCAAAGGAGAAGTTGATAGCATTCATACTTGAAAGTCTTTTAAACATATTTGTTTTCTGAAACATGAAGGATGCTGTTCTGGGTATTGAAAATAAAACATTAAATAAAATATAAAATGTGGTCTACATTTACTATGCTACTTTTTATAGAGAAAGATAACAAATATGCATTTGTTAAGAGAGATAAGACTATGCACTTTGAAACATGTGGGTAACAAGTCATCGATATGATATCCACGGAAGAAGTCAGCAAAATCAATAGGCAACCCGAAAGAGATCAATGAGAAGATGAAGTGAAAGATGCAATATAAAAGAGACTTTAGTGAATCCAAGTATATTTGAGGATAGATTAAATAGAAGCACAAACCAGAAGCATGGGAATCAGCAGGAGACAACTACATAGTTCAGGGAAGATGTTACAATAGTTTTGTCTAAGGAAGAAGCTGTAGAGAAGGTGTAAAATTTGATCAGATTTGTGATGTAAAGGTAAGACTATTAGTATTTTCTTAATGAATAGGTAGAAAGTTGATATGAAGAAAAAAAATTTCAAATCTTGGCCCTAAAATTATAGGAAGGATAATAAAACTTGCTGGGCGGTGGTGGTGCACACCTTTAATGCCAGCACTTGGGAGGCAGAGGCAGGCGGCTTTCTGAGTTTGAGGCCAGCCTGGTCTACAGAGTGAGTTCCAGGACAGCCAGGGCTACACAGAGAAACCCTGTCTCGGAAAAACTTAAAAAAAATAAAACTATAGAATAATGGTTCTTAATCTTCCTAATGCTGATAGTCTTTTATGTTATGGTCATCCCGAGCCATAAAATTACTTTTTGCTGCTATTTTATAACTATAACTTGACTATTGTTATGAATCACAATGTAAATACTTGTGGAGGTAGAAATCTGTCAAAGAGGTCATGAAGTAAATGTTAAGAACCACTGCTATAGAACAAGGAGGCTACAGAAGAAAGAATTTTTCAGCATCATCTGCTACATTTATGATCCCCTTAGACATCTACAAAGGTCATGTTAACTAGTTATAGCTCAACTAGGTAAAATTTTACATGGGGATTTACATTTGTAAACTACAGACTAACTAATGGTCATGAAAAGATAAGGGATGAGACTACCAAGGACAGAAGTGAGGAAACCAACAGAAACTCATCCAAGGTGGACTAATGGATGTTCTCTTTTGTCTCTCAGCTAAATGAGGAACATGAAATAAGACTGTCACTCTTTTGTCTTGTACAGCCATCTTCTCCTGGAAATATTTCCTTCACGGGAATCCAGACACAATACTGTCAAATCTACAGAGAGATGAAGGATATGATAGACCGCTCTGTATATAATCTTATAAGTAGATATTTGTAACCTTGTGGAAAGCAATTTCAACTAAAATAGGAAGAAAAAGGAATAGATGACAATTCTTTATCTTTCTAAAAAATTTCAATCACACATACACTGTTTTGTCATTATTTTTGCCATTCCCTCTATTCCTTGCAACTTCCCCTTCTGCTCCTTCTTCTCTCTCAGATTTATGACCTCTTCTTATATCTGTTGGTCTGTCTGTCTATCTTACATATATATGTACTTATATGTACATATAAGAACTAATGAGCCTTTGGGAGTTGCTTCTATGCTTGTGGGTTTAGGGCTGACTACCTGTAACTGAATAAACTATTAAGGAAATTGTCCCTTTAGAGCAGAACTGACTGATGACAGCACTTTACCCAGTAGTAAGGCTTTGTTAAATTTCCCTTTCTCTTCTTGGCATGTAGGCTGGTGTGGTCATTATTCAGGTCTTATTTAGATAACCATATTGTTGATATTTTATGAGTACTAAATTTTCATTATGTCTAGTAGATACTACCTCACAGTAGATGCCTTTGTCCTCTGTCCCGTACAATCCTTCCTCCCTTTCTTCCACTATGCTGCCTAACTTTAGGGGTAGGTTGTGCCACAGATTTGCTATTTGGTGATGGACTCTCCTTATTGTCTGCATTTTCACTAGTTGTGGATCTTTGCAGTAGCCTCTATATGCTGCATAAAGAAGCTTCTATGATGAGAGGAAAACCAATAACTTAAAGGGAGGTCTCCCTTTTTTGGCATTGGAGGGTTGTTAGATAATTCCCGGGAAAGGCATTATCATCCTATGATAATATACATATGTATGTATATATATAAACATATATGTAACACACACATACATATGTATATATGTCATATATATATATATATGTGTATATATATATATATATATATATATATATATATATATATACCATCACCCTCCCTCCTGCTCTCCAGTTAAATCTTATCCAATTTCCCTCCTTTATCAATTTATAAGTGATAACTCTAATAATAATAATAATAGTAATAATAATAATTTAAAAATAGCCTTATTTTAGGGTCATAGGAATGCATGTATATGATGCAAAAGTATCCCCTTATAACCCTGCCCCTATATATGCATAGACTTTTTCAAAATGAACATCTTTATTGAAGTGGTTCACTTGTTATAAGTGATACATTATTATCATCATCTTGAAAACATAGGTGGCAATAAGGTTTATTTTTTGTGTCATGAATCTTATGGTTTCGGCAAGCATATATAATGAGGTTTATCCAACATTACAGAAGGAGGACCCCAAATCTTCCATGCTTCACCCCATCATATTTCCCCCAATGCATAGTAACTCAAATCATTCTACTATTGTAGAGAATGAGTAATATGTATATAGGTGAGCTTGCAAAATATGTTTAATTTTAAATTATTTTTCATCATTAATTAATTATTTTATTTATTTATATCCCAAATGTTTCCCCCACCTTCAGTCCCCACTCACAGAATTTCTCTCTGCATTTTCCCCATTTCTTTTCTGAGATGGTGTACCCCTTGTGGTATCCCCCGATTCTAGGACATCAAGTCTCTACAGGATTAGGCATATCCTCTCCCATTGAGACCAGAAAAGGCATCAGTCTGCTAGGTATATGCAGGGCCTTGGACCAGCCCGTGTATGCTCTTTTGCTGGTGGCTCAGACTCTGGTAGCTCCCAGAGGTCTAAGTTAGTTGACACTGTTGTTTTCTCATCCCCTTCAGTTCTTTCATTCCTTCCTGTAACACTTCCATAGACACCCCAGACCCCAATTTAATGTGTGGCTCTGAGTCTCAGTCAGATATTGGTAGAGACTCTCAGAGGACACCCATGTCAGACTCCTGTCTGCAAGGACAACATGGCATCAGTAATAGTGTCAGGATTTGGTGCCTGCCTATGAGATGGATGACAAGTTGGGCCAGTTGTCCATTCCTTCAGGCTCTGCTTCATGTTTGTCCCAGGATGTCTTTTAGACAGGAGCAATTTCGGGTCAATTTGTGCAGGTGGCTTAGTGTCCACATGCCTCCATTGAGGTGTCCTGTCTGATTACTGGAGGTGGTCTCTTCAGGTTCTATCTCCCTACTTTTGGGAATTTTGGCTGAGGTCACCCCCATTGCATCCTGGGAGTCTCCTCCATGCAGATCTCTGGGATTTTCTCAAGGTTCCCTTGACCCATACGTGCTACATATTTCCAGTCATCCTCCTGGCCATCCTCTGAGTCTTTCTCCTCTCTCTTCCCATACCTCATCCCAACCCTTTTCCCCCTTTCTTCCCTTCTTCCACCCAGGTTCTTCTCTACTTTTGTCTCCCATGATTATTTTGTTCCCTTTTTAAGGGGGAATTTAAGCATCCTCACATGGGCCTTCCTTCTTGTTTAGCTTATTAGGGTCCATGAGATGTATCATGGATATTTTGTAAATTTTGGCAAATATCTATTTACCAGTGAGTATATAACATGTAGGTCTTTTTTAGTCTGGGTCACTTCACTCAGAATGATATTTTAAAGTTCCATCCTTTTGCCTGCAAAATTGTTTTTAATTTTTTTTAATAGCTGAATTGAATTTCATTGTGTAAATGAACCACATATTCTGTATTCATTCCTTAGTTGAGGAACATCCAGGTTATTTGCAGTTTCTGGCAATTATGAATAAAGCTGCTAAGATCATAGTGGAGCATGTGTCCTTTTGATACGGTGGAACATCTTTTGGGTATTTGCACAGGAGCGGTATAGCTGAGTCTTCAGGTAGAACTATTTCCATTTGTCTAAGGAACTGCTAGATTGATTTCCAGGGTGGCTGTAGAAATTTGCAATACCACACTAGGAATGGAGGAGTATTCCCCCTTACCCACATCTTTGCCAGCATGTGCTGTCCCTTGAGTTTTGATCTTAGCCATTCTGATTGGTGTGAGGTAGACTCTCAGGGTTGTTTTGATTTGCAGACCCTGATGACTAAGGATGTTGAACATTTCTTTAAGTGGTTCTCTTCCATTGGAGATTCCTTTGTTGAAAATTCTTTGTTTAACTCTGTACCCATTTTTAAAAGTTAGGTTACGTGGTTCTTTGAAGTCTAACTTATTGAGTTCCTTATATATTTTAGAGATTAGCTTCTATTGGATATGGGGTTAGAGAAGATTTTTTCCAAATCTGTAGGCTGCTGCTTTGTCCCATTGACAGTGTTCTTTGCCCTACAGAAGATTTTCAGTTTCAAGAGGTTCTATTTATCAATTATTGATCTTAGAGTCTGAGCCATCGGTGTTTTGTTCAGCAATTCATCTTGTGCCAATGTGTTCAAGGCTATTTCCCCTGTTCTCTTCCACCAGACTCAGTGCATCTAATTCTATTTTACCACTTTGTACAGTGTTATAAATATGGATCAATTTGCATTATTCTACATGCAGACCACCAACTAAACCAGTATCAATTGTTGACGATCCTTCTATCTGTTTGACTGAGTTTTCCTTTATGACTTCAAGGGAATTATTTATATTCTCTTTAAAGGTCTCTCTCATCTTCATAATGTGGGATTCAAGGTCAGAGTGTTTCAGTGAATCCATGGCTTGCTGGGGTAGGAGAGCTGGGTTCTACAGAACATGTCCTCCAGTATAAAAGAAAATAACCTTCTTCGAAGACTCTCCTGGAACCTCCTCCATTTTTGTCCATATAATCAGTCATAGCAAGCCTCAGCAGATACAGGAAGATTGAAATAATTCTTCCATTTTATCAGATCATTTTAAGTTTTTCACTTTAAAAGTTTTATCATTGAACATTTTAGAAAATGAAGAACTTTGCCTACAACCATTTTCTTCTTATTATATAACTATCAACACTTAAATATTCTGCTTTATTTTTATACTACTTTTTCTAAATCTTATCCATTGTTCCTTGCAATATAAAATTTCAACTTAAAAATCACATTTCTCATACTTGAATGACACTTAAAATTTTATCGACTTGAATGTTTTTGTGACTGTTCTAAAAACATTTGTCTGTTCAACAAATTTTTTCTTACATAATACTAAAACATTTATATGATATATATTTTCTCATAAAGATCTAAAGCTGTCACTTGCAGCAAAAAGCATCACAATGCATTCAAATATGTTTTAGTGACACACACTGACAATGAAAAAATCAAATGAATTATTAATATTTTGGTAGGAAACATTTCAGTCCTATAAAATTATTAATTAAATTCAGAGTAACTTGAATTCGGGAGCCTAGCACAATTGTGATCACAGAACCTTTATCAATCAACTGTTAGAAACAGCAGCAGAAACCTACATACAAGCTTTAGGTGAAGTTGGAGAATACTCTGGAAGAGAGAGGAAGGATTGTAGGATGCAAAGCGGTCATGGACACCACAAGAAAACTCACATAACCAACTAACCTGGGTTTACAGGGACTCACAGAGACTGAACTGACAATCAGGGAGTGTGAATGGTTCTGACCTAGCTCCTCTGCATATATGCTATACTTGTATAGTTAAGTCTTGTGGTACTCCTAACAGTAGGAGAGGGGATTGTTCCTGACTCTTTTGGCTGCTTTTGGGACCCTTTTACTTCTACTGGATTTCCTTATCCAGACTTAATATGATGAAGGTGCCTAAATGTATTGAAATTTAATATACCATCTTTGGTTATATCCCTGAAGGCCTGCCTTTTTCTAAAGGAAAAAGAGAAGGAATGAATGGGGGTGGGATGTACTGGAAGTGGTAGAGGGAGGCAAAGCTATGGTTGAGATATAATATATGAGGAAAAACTAAATTAATAAAAAAATTCAGAGTAATAGGATAGAGCCATGAAGAAACA
The DNA here is from genome assembly GCF_004785775.1 of Grammomys surdaster. Classification (NCBI taxonomy): domain Eukaryota; kingdom Metazoa; phylum Chordata; class Mammalia; order Rodentia; family Muridae; genus Grammomys; species Grammomys surdaster. The sequence continues at coordinate 6,640,863 of NW_021620876.1, forward strand.
TTACATGTTTCTGGCCATCTAATTGAGTGATTGATTCTGAACAAGATATCAGTATTACCACTTCCAAGGCTCCAAGAAAGTTTTAGGAAAGGAACAGGAAAGAATATAAGAGCTTGAAGTGTGGGATCAATCACTCAATAGTCTCCATAATTTGATGGATTGTTGGATTACAATAACTCTTGCAACTGTAAAGAAAAGTTTCATTGATAAAGTTTGAGAGAAGCAGTTATCTATGTCTACAAACACAAATGCTTAGAAAGTCATTTGACACCATTTCACAGCACAAAAGTACTAGTTTACCCCACAGGTTCTATGGCATCCTCAACCATGAGTTCTCAGACAAGGCTACAGTACCATGCATTAATTCACTCCTGTTGAATAGTCTTCAAGTACAATCAGAAAGTGGCTAATTACTTCTATGGTACTCATGATATTTTTGCACCTGTAGACATATGTTGCCAGAAAGCTCTTTGTTGTAACTCTTTGGGTCCACAGGAATCTAGGAGTGTTGATGACCTTTTGCCTTCATCAGCCTGAATAGAACCTCCCAGCTTTGTGGAAGTCAGTTATCAGGGAAGAAACATCTGTTTCAGATTCATCTAATTTTCAGTGTCCGTCCTGCAACCTAATTCTGTGGTAACTTTAACAATAAACTAGGTCTTGTAATCTAGTTCTAGGGGACAACAAGAACATTGAAAATATCCCATGATATTTTATAAAATGCCTATGGGGCCTCTTTGACCAAGAGTTCATAGAGAGTTTACACACACTGGTATTTGGGATTTTAGAAGAAAAATTCATTGCATCTGTATTCTGAGAAAAATATACAGAAAGACTAAGAGTACACCTAATGAGAGACACTTATTTTCTTTTTGGCTATTATAAGATAGATGAAATTTATCTAGTCATTGTTTAGAAAGTTTGGAAGAGTAATTGATTCTAGCACAAACGTGTTGTAGAAAAATTAATTTTATACATTTGATTTTATATCATGATTTCTTTTTAAAATTATATGTAATTACTTTACCCTGACTACATACAATTACAAACAAGTGATATGAAGTCATTTCTTCCCAGTCTTTTCATTTAATGATAGAACATCTGAGAAAAATCACAACTTTTGTTTTAAATGCAATCTATAAATAGTGATATTTTACTCTTAAACTAAACCTTCGGCAACCTTGGTGTGAATCTAACCAAGCAAGTGAAAGACCTGTATGACAAGAACTTCAAGTCTCTGAAGAAAGAAATTGAAGAAGATCTCAGAAGATGGAAAGATCTCCCATGCTCATGGATTGGCAGGATTAATATAATAAAAATGGCCATCTTGCCAAAAGCAATCTACAGATTCAATGCAATCCCCATTAAAATCCCAACTCAATTCTTCACAGAGTTAGAAAAGGAAATTCTCAAATTCATATGGAATAACAAAAAACCTAGGATAGCGAAAACTATTCTCAACAATAAAAGAACTTCGGGAGGAATCACCATCCCTGACCTCAAGCTGTACTACAGAGCAATAGTGATAAAAACTACCTGGTATTGGTACAGAGACAGGCAGGAAGATCAATGGAATAGAATTGAAGACCCAGAAATGAACCCACACTCCTATGGTCACTTGATCTTTGACAAAGGAGCTAAAACTGTCCAGTGGAAAAAGGACAGCATTTTCAACAAATGGTGCTGGTTCAACTGGAGGACAACATGTAGAAGAATGAAAATTGATCCATTCTTATCCCCTTGTACAAAGCTCAAATCTAAGTGGATAAAGGACCTCCACATAAAACCAGATACACTGAAACTAATAGAAGAGAAGGTGGGGAAAAGCCTCGAATACTTGGGCACAGGGGAAAAGTTCCTGAACAGAACTCCAATGGCATATGCTCTAAGATCGAGAATTGACAAATGGGACTTCATAAAATTGCAAAGTTTCTGTAAGGCAAAGGACACTGTCAATAGGACAAAACGACAACCAACAAATTGGGAAAAGATCTTTACCAATCCTTCATCTGATAGAGGGCTAATATCCAATATATACAAAGAACTCAAGAAATTAGACTCCAGGCAACCAAATTACCCTATTAAAAAATGGGGTATAGAGCTTAACAAAGAATTTTCAACAGAAGAAACTCGAATGGCCGAGAAGCACCTAAAGAAATGCTCGGCATCCTTAGTCGTCAGGGAAATGCAAATCAAAACAACCCTGAGATTCCATCTCACACCAGTCAGAATGGCTAAGATTAAAAACTCAGGTGATAGTAGATGCTGGCGAGGGTGTGGAGAAAGAGGAACACTCCTCCATTGTTGGTGGGACTGCAAGATGGTGCAACCACTTTGGAAATCAGTGTGGCGGTTCCTCAGAAAATTGGACATAGCATTACCCGAGGATCCAGCTATACCACTCCTAGGCATATACCCAGAAGGTGCTCGAACATATAATAAGGACATATGCTCAACTATGTTCATAGCAGCCTTATTTATAATAGCCAGGAGCTGGAAAGAACCCAGATGTCCTTCAACTGAGGAATGGATCAAAAAAATGTGGTATATTTACACAATGGAGTATTACTCAGCTATTAAAAACAATGAATTTGAGAGGTTCCTAGGTAAATGGATGGAACTAGAAATTATACTGAGTGAGGTAAGCCAATCACAAAAGAACACACATGGTATTCACTCACTGATTATTGGATATTAGCCCAGAACCTTAAAATGCCCAAGATGCAACTCACAGGCCACATGAAGTCCATAAAGAATGAAGACCAAGTGGGGGTGATTCGGTCCTTCTTAGAAGGAGCAACAAAATACTCAAGGGAGCAAATATGGAGACAAAGCGAGGGACAAAAACTGAAGGAGGGGCCGTCTGAAGACCTTTCCACCTGAGTATCCATCCCATGTGCAGTCACCAAAGGTAGATGCTGATGTGGAAGTCAGGAAGTGCATGCTGATAAGAGCCTGATATGGATGTCTCCTCAGAGATCTTCAAGAGTCTGACATATTCAGAGGCAGATGCTCACAACTAGCCATTGAAGTGATCATGGGGTTCTCAATGGAGGAGTTAGAGTGAAGACTGAAGGAGCTGAAAGGATTTGTGGCCCCATGAGGAGAGCAACAATACCAACCAACCACAGCTCCCAGGGTCTAAACCACCAGCCTGGGAGCACTT
>NW_021620876.1:6644038-6664790 GCF_004785775.1 Grammomys surdaster
AACCAACCACAGCTCCCAGGGTCTAAACCACCAGCCTGGGAGCACTTATGGAGGGATCCAGGGCCTTAGCTGAATATATAAGAGTGGAGGGCCCTGCTGGGCACAGGTGGAAGATGAGATCCTTGACCTCATGAAGGCTGGACGCCCCAGGGGGTGGGAGTTTTGAGGGTGGGGAGGTGGGAGTGGGGGGGTAGATAGAGGTTACATCCACAAAGAAGAAGGAGGAGGTGTGAGGGGATTGGGGGTTCCTGGGTGGGTGGGGGATGGGGTAAGGGGACAACATATGAAATGTAAATAAAGCATCCAATAAAAAAATTAAAAAAAAAAAAAAGAAAAAAAAAAAGAAGAAGATAAAGTCAAATGAAAAATTGTGAGCCAATGTGTGAGTCAAATGTGCCGCAAGGAAAAGTATGTAAATTCTACTCAAGTTGAGCCAATTGTGGAAGAAAATAGTTTTACTTGCCATGTTGTTTTGACAACTTAGATTTTTCTGTTCTATTTCTCACTCATTTCCAAATCAATTACTCTAATTTCTATTAGGTGTAAACTAAGACAAGATGTTTTTACATTAAAGTAATAAAAAAACCCACTGAATTCCATGATTGCTAAATGAAAATCACTGATTCAGCAAGACTTATAGAATTGTGTACTAAAGTGGTGGCTATAACTATGTGTACATTTTAAGAGTTCAATTCAAACGTAGAAAGATCCAACAAAAAGTGAAATTCATAATAAATAAGCTTAACATAGTACAGATGAATGATACAAGAATAGCCGGAGGAAAATATGAACATAACTGACTTTTGTTAATAATGTTGTATCTAGACACTAACTGAAAAAGGAATACTGGAATAAAAATATGTTTTCTTTGTTTCATATTGGGCATGTTAGAGCCATTGAATTATCATTTTATTTATACACTAAAGTGAAAAAATATGCTTATATTCTCTAGATGATAATGGTCAAATTATCCCTCTGAGGGGAAAAACAGTAAAAAGTATGGTGGAATCTATAATAAACTGTATAGAGTATAATTACATCCAGAAGTCATTATGAAAGATGGTTTTGGAAACTATTTTTCCATTTTCTATTTAGTTAATCTCAGTATGTATACCTGTGTGTGTCTTCAAGCTACAGTACACAGTCAAGGACAGTATTGCTATTAACAAGAGATTATCGGTATCATGTATTCAGGTATGACATGTAGTATTACCCTAGTGGTAGTCTTGATGTAAAGACCTGACTTTGATATAATCATATAAAATGTCATGTAAACACTCATGGAGAGACACCTATAAGATGAAAGTGTTTTCCTTGAATGGCAAGGTTATGATACACTAACATATTAGGCCTGGAAGAGATTGAGAAGACACAACCAAAGGTAGCATGAGAGTTTTATTTGGAACCTAATACAGGTAAAGGATATTAAAATATTTTATATCAAATTTAAGGATGATTTGTAGTTTGTTAAAATATAAAAATTAAAAAAACTTAAATCATTATTTACCTTCAGGAAGAACACCCAAGTTAGAGCCATCTCATTAGCTCAATTACATGTCCAAATAGCAAGATTTGGACACACAGTTGTCGATCACAAAGTCCTTAACCTACAACACTGTATTTAAGTGACTTGGAATATACTTAAATCACTTTCTACATTGTGGGTTTCTTGAAAGCAAAGTCCTTCTAACCTAAAAGTAGACATTGAGACAGCTTGGACGACGATTATCATCACGGCCTCAGTTAGCTTTCTACAATGGGTTCTGGTGAAGGGGCAGGCCATTGAGAGCTTGACCATACTCCAATGAGTATATAAATAATACAAATTATATTTCTTTTGTATTGTTTTTTTATTTTGTGGGGGAGTCAGAAGTGTACAGAAGCAGACATAGAAGGACTGGAATATGGGTGTGATCAGAGTGCATGATATGAAATTCACAAAAAAATCAATAAAAATGTTATGTTAAAAATGTATACATTGAACATGAATAAAAATGTTCCCCAGTTGTGTATATGAATATTTTTGAATAACTGTAAAAGATACAATCTTCTAAAAAATAATTGTGTGCAAATTGCTAATAATTTCTTACAGATACTGCAAACAGAACAGTAGTTAACAGGGAGTAGATATCTGGGGAATCTAGGCAGGTCCAGCAATGGGTTCAATGTTAACTTTAGACAGAAGGAATAATTTCTGGTGTTCTGTAGGATGGATATAATTAAAAAACATGCATTTCATAATAAGTTAGAAGATAATAGTTGGAATATAAAAAACTAAAATGTTTACTTATGCTGATTAAACTGCATTGACCACTATCTAGTATATGGGGGAATCATAGCCTCACACTGCATCTCCTAATTTGCACATACTCATATTTTTATGACTATGATTAAATTAGTTCAGTGGAAATAGTTTATGTTTGTAAGACATTGTACTTGCAAAGAATTACTAGGCATTGCCTCTTACAAAGTTCTAAATTCATAGAAAGTTTTAAAAATCCAGATTTGCCAACAGTACTCTTCTACATTCCTCCACAAGCCCCTGATTATTTCTATTGAATATTAGTATAATCCTGATATACTGTTGATCAAAAGCAGAGTTCAGGTTTATATATACTTTGCCTTTTTATTTTATGTGTTTGACAAACACAAAGTGTCAGGATTCCCAGCTCTCTACCATGCGAAATACTTTCACAGGCTCCACCTTTCATCCTTCTCCCACGATTCAGGCAACCATTGATATTTCTATCTCTATAGACTGATTTTTCTTCAATATCATGGAACTAGAATGATAGATTATATGCACACCTTGCAATTTGACTTCCTCTCATAATAATATGCACTAAGGTAGCTGAGTATCTTTTCTGTGTAAGACTACTTCTACCTCTAAGTAATAGTTTATTATATTGAAAGTTTCAGAAACATCAACAAACTTAAGAAGCATTCATATGTAATGTTTTGGTTGGATATAAGTTTTCATCTGAAAAAAATGCCAAGAATCACACAACCTTGGATTCATGATTTATGTTACATGCTCAAGAGAATATTTAAAATTGTAAGACATAGACATACTGACCTCTAAAAAACTTTTTACTTTTACCTCTCCATGACAAGGGGAAAGTTTCTGTAGCTTTATATTTTTCCCAGTATTTGATAATTCAAAACATTTAGTTGTTCCCATATAGAGTCTTCACATCCACATCTTTGGTACAAGAAGGTTTTCTTGCTACTGAAGGAGAACCGTAATACAAACATAGGGACAAGCCCTTTGATCTATGAAAGGTGCCCTGGCTGCAGGATATGTTGGTGCAATAGTGGCACAAAGCTTGTGGGAGTAACCAATCAATGTCAAATTTGACTTAGAGCCTACTTCACAAGATGGAATCCATGTACAACATTGCTTAGGTGACAAATAACATGAGAGCAGGTAGTCAAGAGTCCTTTGGTTTTTCGAGACAGGGTTTCTCTGTGTAGCCCTGGCTGTCCTGGAACTCACTCTGTAGATCAGGCTGGCCTTGAACTCAGAAATACGCCTACCTCTGCCTCTCAAGTGCTGGGATTAAAGGAGTGCGCCACCACTGCCTGGCTTCAAAGTAGTCTTAACTAAGGGTACACTGCATGCCCAGGAGTAGATGGCCAACAGAAAAGAACTCAAGAGTATCTTTGTCGCTTCCTAGTCTTATAATGTCCGCCCTGTTTTTTTTATTTATTTATTTATTTATTTATTTATTTAATACTTATATACTTATTTTTAAATTCTTTTTATTGGTTATTTTATTTATTTACATTTTAAATGTAATTCCTCTTCCTGGTTTCCCCTTCCAAACTCCCCATCCCACCCCCTCCCCCTTGCTTCTATGAGGGTGCTCACCCCTCCAACCCCCCACTCCTGCCTCACCACCCTAGCATTCCCCTATACTGGGGCCTCAAATCTTCACAAAACCAAGGACCTCTCCTCCTACTGATGCCAGATAAGAACATCTTATGCTACGTATGCAACTGGAGCCATGGGTCCCTTCCTGTGAACACTTTGGTTGGTGATTTAGTCCTTAGAAGCTCTGGAAGTTTCTGGTTTGTTGATATTGTTGTTTTTCCTGTGCCATTGCAAACCGTTTCAGTTCCTTCAGTCCTTCCACTAACTCCTCCATTGGGGTCCTGTTTTTTTTTTTTAATCTCTCCCTCCCCCACCCCCTCCCTCTCCTTCTCCCTCCTCTCCACTTCCCCCTGCCCTCTCCCTCCCCTTCCCCTCCCCCTCCCTCTCCCCTCCCTCTCCCCCTCTTTCTCCCTACCCCCTTCCCCTCCCTCTGTCTCTCCCCCTCCTCTTCCCCCTCCCCTCCCTCTTCCTCTCCCTCCTCCCCCTCCCCTCCCCTTCCCCTCCCTCTCCCCTCCTCCACTCTCTCCCCCTCTCCCTCCCCCCTCCCTTTCTCTGTTTCTGTTTCTCTCTCACACACACATATAGGGCATGTATACATATATACATAACATGCACATATATATACACACTAAAGATATAGATATGGATATAGACATAGTGTAGTGTTATTTTTCTTTTTTTAACCCTATAAATTCTATGCATTATATATATAATGCTTTCCAGTTTAGTGTTTTTGTGAGATGCTTGAGTGGGCAAATGAATGAGTCTCTGCATTTATTTCTGTTTGCTGTTCCTTCTCTTAGATTATTTTGCTAACTTTTGTTTATTTTGTGCAATTCCAGTATGTTAGTTTTGGTTTCACTTTGTAAATGTTATTTTGCTCTTATCCATTAGAGGCCTGCTTATTTTCCAATAAGTGACTGAAAGGGGGTAGATACAGATGGGAGGAGAGGACTGGAGGAACTAGAAGGCACAGAAAGGGGGACAACTATAATTAGGATATATTATGAGAAAATAAAAACGCTATCCTCAATGAAAGGAAAAACAATATTAAAAAATTTTAATTAGCTATTTAATACATGTACAGTGGTATCTTACTTTTAATATTAATTTTTTAATGATATAGATGATAAATGTCTCCAGGTTTTTTAGTGAATTAAAATACCATTAGCTATCTTGCCCATTATTAATTAGTTTTATTTTCTAATGGTTAAATTTAAGGATTGCTATGTGTCTTATTAAAATATCATAATTTATGGGTTATTTTTTTCATTATCAACATGGAGGCATTTTTGATCATTTTGAAAATCTAATATGAATAATATCTCAGTTTTGAGACGATTAACAAGAATCTTAATTTTTGTTATTGTTATTCTGAAAGATGTGTAAGTGATAAGAACTGGAAACTTCACACAGCTTCAAAGTAAGTATTGACTCAAAGTAGAGCCCCATGCATGCATGGTCTACTTTTAAAAGTATTAATTAGATTTCCCTCAGCAAATATTCAAATAATTTTCATGTACTTCTTTTAACTGTAAAAATAGGAATAATGATATTCTGTGTTTTTACTTGATTGAGTTGTGAGAAATCATGATTCTTTCTTTTATATTATTGTGAATAGAATAAACTGATTGCATTAAAGTTGAAAGAATTGACCCATTAAGTTGTAGAATAAACATTTTTACTTCTATTTGTTCTCTTATCTTCTAAATAATTTCACTAAATTCTAAAGAAGTTATAAATAACTATAACGTTTCTCACATCTGTACCCTATGCATAAGTAGGTTATATCTTTTCATATTTGACTATTTTGAAAGAAAATATTCATATGTTCATATATGCTATATCAAAATATTGTTCAACCATTTGTTTTATATGAATGCAATTTTTGAGCTATTAAAATATGAGTTTATGAAGGGAATAGATAATTGATGCTAGTATCTGGTGATCCCTGCTTATAACTAGACTGAGAATTAGTGTTGGAAGACCTAGAAGAATTTAGAAAGCAAGAGATCTGTACGTGGACATGTAACTTCAGTGAATTTGAATTAAAGATACAGTGAGTTGAATTAGACATTTAAAAACATATGGGATTTTAGCATTCAAGGGGGAATGAGAAGGAGGTGGCTGCTGAGGCTGAGAATAAGCTCAGCTGTGAAGTATGATGTGTAATCAGCCATGTGGTATAGCTGTCCTTAGGACTTGGGTCAGTGTTCCTCCTACTTCTCTCCCTCCCTCCTTTCTTTCCTATCCCTGGGAACAATACAGAAATAATCCCTGTCATCTATGATTTACAAGTTACACAGTTCTTTAACATATTTCCCTTGTTTCTCTTCACACTCAGTGCAATGCAAATCACAAAAATGGGAATATATCCAACATATCTCCTTGACAGTATAATAGAAGTTCACTGATAACAAGTTCACTGTAATTCAAACAATTATTTTTTGTAATTACAAAGCCATTGGATTTTATATAATCAGAATACTTGAACTTTAAAAGCTCAAATTTTATATTCTTTTAAGACATGATTGCCTTCATTTCTTGGAACTTTGAATCTAGTACAAATTAATTTCCTTGATTTTATGTGTGAGTGTCTGAATGCATCAGCATGTATATATGTGCACCACACATATACCTTAGGTCTGTGAATGGCAGAAGAGGATATCAGATCCTGTAGAACTCTAGTGACCGGAGGTTGTGAATTGGCATATGGATACTTGGATCCAAACCAGGGTTTGTGAAAAAGCAGCAAGTACATTTAACTGCCGAACTTCCCTCAAGTTACTGTACTGGAGTACTGGAGTACTAGTGCAGTGAAGGTAACTCAGAGGATATCTCCGTCAGGCACAACACAGGTTCTAATCTCAATGAAACTTTTGCTACTTCTTTTACTTGTTTTCAATAACTTACTAGTGTTTTAGGTTTTGTATTTGAAAACAGAAGAAACTAAGATTATATGAGCAACTCACTGACTTATAAAACAAATAGAACATAACAGCATTCTGTGATATTCAGTAAAAATAAATGAATGTTAATTTTTCTGTAACTGTTGAATTTATAGCTATAAGTATTATATTGCTTCTAATTGAATAATATGGGTAACAGTCTTTAAGAAATGCCTGATTTCTTCATTATATGCAACATTTCTTAATTAATAACTGTTAATGATCTGTTTTTTGTCTATAGGATCTAAGAAAGTGTCATATATACAATGCTTTGTTTAATTATGGTATTGGAATAGTGTTAAAATGCATAGTATAATGTAGATGATTAAATTCTGGACTTGAAAACTAAAGATAAGATTCATACTTATCGTCTATGTTTATTGATACGATTACTGAGTAAAACATTAAATTCTGAAATGTTCTTTCACTCAGTCATACGGTTGAGGCACTGATATAAAGTACTTATTGAGTATCATGATAAAAGTCACAGACAGATACATGAAATATAATCTTATTGACAGAATAAAGCACATCGATAACTTATTTTGTGTAACAATCTCGTTCTGTGTGAGGTATATGTGGAATATTTGTCCCCAGATGATTAGAGCTCTGGTAAACATTGAGCTTTAACCAAGAACACTAAAGACATTTTCTGTTTACATATTACTTATCATCGATAGAGAGCAAAAGTCACTCAAAATAAACTTTTAATGACTAAAAGTTATTCAGAAGAAAGAAATATAGCTTGTGACAGCATTAAATAATCACCAGCAAAAACATCCTTGAAAATGAAATGGATTGAATTGAAATTTTAATGGAAGTACCAAGAAAGAGTATGAATGAGGGAAATACAACCTAGGAGGGTAAATAAGATGCACAATGGCCAGTTGGTGAGAGACAATATGAATGATAACAGCCAATTCTTTAAATCATACTATGCAAAAAATAGGTAGAAGAGAGTCAGAGATGAAAAGGCATGGATGTTTTTGTAAATGCATGGAAGAATTTAGCAGCTATCCTAATAGAAATTGAGATAAATGTTTAGTTTCTGGTTCAGGACAAAATTTCATAGTCAAAGATAAATGAAAGGCAAGGAGGAAAGAAGGCAAGCAGGGAGAGAAGGAAGCAGGAAAGTAGGCAGGAACTGAGAGAAGGAAAAAGAGATTGAGGAGGGAAGATGGGGATTTCTTGAAAGCCTCTAAGTATCTTACATATAATTTCATTGTAAAATATTTTATATGTTGGTCTTCAACAATCGTAGTAATTGAAATAATAGAAAGGTCATCTAATGAATTGTAAGTTTTAGATATACTTCAAAATAAAAACTGTCTTCAGTTTCTAGAACTGTAATTTGACTTTATTGAGAACAAAAAGTTAGCAAATGAAAATTCTAGGTACAATTTGGGGTTGAAGACACTGTTTCACCAGCTCTTTCTTAATTTATGTGACCATATTTCTACTTTACGCAATTTGGTCATTGTGACACATAATTTCATAAATTAAGCTATTTACTAAATAAACTACCACTTTTTCATTAGTACTCATACAACCATTCCTCTTCCTTTAACAGACTATTTATCTTCACCTATTGCACCAAGTATTTTGTTAATATTTCAATAAATTTCTTATTAATAAGCATACACAGTTACCTCAGTGATCCTTCCTGTGTTTTCCAGAACGTCTATCTTAAGCTAAGTAACTGCAAAGTGTGTATATGTGTTGCACATTTAATATGTCAAGTGTGAAGTTCACACAGCTTCTGAAAGTCCCAAAAAGGTTTTTAAAATACTGTGAAGTTTCAAACAAAATGCTACCCAATAGAGTTATGATGTTTGTTTGCACTTGCTGACTATTTACTGTGCATGAGACACTGTTTTAAATATTTATCTCTTTAGATTTTACAAAAATGTTACAGAATTATTAGTTTATCTACATTTTTAGAGAACAAATTTATGCAGGTTAGATATTTAGCTTTAATTAAGGATGATGAACTAGGCTTCAAATTCAGGGAATCTGAATCACATTACATGTTACTCTAACATGTTTTGACCTGACAGGAACTAATGTAACAATAAAGAAAGGAAAAGAATATGATGCTAGTATACCAAATAAGAATAACAAGAATATCAAAGCATTAGAAGAGTATGTTCAAAACATCAATTATACCTTTAAATAATTTAATGAAGTCCTTATAATTATTATTTAAAAAATTATATTTAACAATATTACATTTGGATAATACAAATTTTGAGCAGAAAAATTCTATCAAAAATTCATAGCTTCAAAAACCTAATGTACAATATAATTTTTATTAAATATTTGACAAAATAAGCTTATCAATGGTCTTAATTAATTATTATTAATTATCATATTTATTATTATTACTATTATTTAAGTCTCTTTCTACCCCAGCACACATTTTACCAATAAATTTGATCCTTATTGTTTGAAAATATTTCTTCCTGGTCTCAATTTCTGAGGTTCATATGATAGAAAAAAAAAAGGTAACTCCAGGGAACTTGTCTTGTGAACTCCACATGTATCCTGTGGTATGCACATGTCCATACACACACAGACACATAGACACACAGACACAGACACAAACACACACACATACACACACACACACACACACACACACACACACACACACACACCATATTACACATTATAAAAAGTTGCAGGAACAAAGAATGAAGCAGAGACTGGAGGAAAGGCCATCCAGAGACTGCCCCACGTAGGGATCCATCCCATCTGCAGGCACCAAACCCAGACACTATTGCTGATGCCAAGAAGTGCTTCCTGATAGGACCCTGATATAGCTGTCCCCTGAGAGGCTCTGCCAGAGCCTGAACAATACAAATGTGAATGCTTATAGACAACCACCATACTGCACAAGGGGACTCCAATGGAGGAGTGAGGGGAAGAATTGAAGGAGTTGATGGGTTTTGTAACCCTGTAGGAAGAACAACAATATCAACCAACCAGAACCCCCCCCCAAAGCTCCCAGTGACTTAACTACCAACCAAAGAATACACATGGAGGGACCTATGGCTCCAGTTGCATATGTAGCAAAGGATGGTCTTTTCTAGCATCAATGGGAGGGCAACCCCTTGGTCCTGTGGAGGTTTGATGATCCAGCATAGGAGAATGCTAGGGCACTGAGGTAGGAGTGGGTGGGTGAGTGGGGGAACATCCTCATAGAAGCAGAGGGAAGGGAGAGGTGATGGGGGTTTGAGAAGGGGAAACTGGGAAGGGGGATAACATTTGGAATGAAAATAAATAAAATAACCAAAAAAAAAAAAAAAGATGTAAAATGCCAAAGCCTTCATTAGTAGCATGTCTGTGAAAGTCAATGCAGGAGGGAAGAAAAGGAAGTTCGAAGAGCTATAAGAAAACATTTCATGAAAATGAGTAGGAAGACAGTTCAGTGAAATTGTCATAGATTCTTATGAAGTCCAATTAAGTATTGTCAGAACCAAGAGAGAATTCTCTGACTAATACTGTCTATTAGCATCAGACTGAGCATAGAGACCCCAATGGAGGAGTTAGGGGAAGAACTGTAGGAGTTGAAGAGGTTTTCAATCCCATAAGAAGAACAATAATATCAACCAACCAGACCCTCCAGAGCTCCCAGGGAGTAAACCACCAACAAAGAGTACACATGGAGGGACCCATGGCTCCAGCTGCATATGTAGCAGAGGATGGCCTTATCTGGCATCAATGGGAAGAGACACCCCTGGTCCTGTGAAGGCTTGATGCCCAAATGTAGGGGAATGCCAGGGTGGGGAGGCTGGAGTGGGTGAGTGGATGGGTGAGCATCATAATAGAAGCGGGGGGTGGGAGGGGAGGAGATGGGATGGGGGGTTCCAGAAGAGGAACTGGGAAAGGAGATAACATTTGAAATGTAAATAAATAAAGTAACCAATAAAAATTTTTAAAAAATAATAAAAATTACATGTGAGACGAAAAAAAAGGAGAATCTCGGTCTTCCATAGGCATGTTAACTGTATAACTACAGTACTTATGTCTTGACTGGTTCTATTGTGGGACACATGGCCTTAGAGATAAGAAGCGTAAATTTTTGGCAGTGCAGCTGGGGATCTTAGACAAGAATTATATAGTTAGTGTGCAAGGTACGGACTCATGGTCAAATTTTTCTTTCCATTGAGTAAATTTATTCAGTTGGGTGTACCACAAAAAAACTTGCAATAGTATTCCTGTTGTCTTTCAGGTGACTGATAGAACAATTCCAAACTCCACAATGCTTCATTTTTGTCTTTAATTATGACACACATGAGTAGTGTTAATTTGGGAAGTTGAAGAAGCAGTCATCAAGATAGAATAAGATTTGGGAGGTCTCTGAACGTTCTCAATAAAAAGAAGTTGAGATGATTTGAATAAAAATGACCTCCAAAAGCTTATATTTGAATACTTCCTGAGTGGCACTATTTGAAAGGATTTCTGTATCCATTGGAAGCCTTGTTGGAGATTTCAAAAGTCCATGTCATGCCCAGTTTCTTTTTTTTTCTGCCACCCTCATATCTGGATGTAGAACTCGCAGTCATTTCTCCAGAACCATCTCTGCCGTTGTGCCGCCATGATGATAATGGATGAAACCACTGAAATTGTAAGAAAGTCCCAAGTAAATATTTTATCTTATAGGAGTTTGTCATGGTCATAGCATCTTTTTACAGAAATAGCACATCGACTAAGACCGAAGTTGGTACCAGGGAGCTTCCTTCTATTATGTTAATAAAGTAAACTTCTGAAAATGTAAGCAATCACCAATTAAATGTTTCCCTTTGTAAGAGCTGCTATGGTCACAACAATAGAGCATTGACTAAGACAGGATGGACAAAGACTAGGAGATAACACCACAGTGTAAGTGTGATGATTTTGAAAGGAGAGTGAGGAGGGAAGAAGGAAGCTTATTCAGAAGAGCTGTGCTGTAGGTTAAAGAAAATTTCTGTATCCATTGGAAGCTCTTGAGTTACTGTCACTCATGAGAGGAGTTTTACATCTTTAGAAAAGGGCCTGTATTCATAAGTACACCACAGTATCTCATTGCTTGAGAACAGCTTATGGAAAATGTGGTCTCAGCATGATTGTAGGAGAATATTGAATAGGAACAGCTGGGATTGTCAGTCAATTACTGTTACCTACTGCAAGCATGATGTTCTCTGCAGCAATCGCCCTTTGTTTAATCTTAGTTTTCTTTGTTTCTTAGTAAATTAACTATCTCCTATCCAGTATTAGCATCCTAAGGATGCCTTAACAAAGTACAACAAATTAAGAGTTTGTCTTAGTTTGGGTTTTACTGTTGTGAACAGAAAACATGACCAAGGCAACTCTTATAAGGATGACATTTAACTGGGGCTGACTTACAAGTTCAGAGGTTCAGTCCATTATCACCAAGGCAGGAAAATAGCAGTGTCAAGGCATATGTGGGGCTGGAGTAGCTGAGAGTTCCACCTCTTGTTCCAAAGGCAGCTAGTAGAAAACTGGCTTCTAGGCAGCTAGGATGAAGTTATTAAAGTCCACCCCACAATGACACACCTACTCTAACAAGGCTATACCTCCTTATAGTGCCACGCCCTAAGCCAATCATATACAAACCATTACTGAGTTCAAAATAGCACAAATTTATTTACCCAGATTCCTAGAAATTAGATATTGGAAATTCCAATGTTGGTGGTGTCAGTTTCTTCTGAGGGCCTGGTGAAGAAACTGCTCCAAGATGATATTGAGGTGGGAATGTAACTTACCTGATAGAATGCTTGTCTTGCAGACTTGAAGATCTGTGTTTCATCCCCAATACATCTTACAAATAGTCAGTGGTACATGCACATAATCCCAACACTCTTAGGGAGACACAGAGGGTCAGAGTTCTAAGTCATCTTCAATTAGATAGTGATTTTGATTCATGAGGGGTCTTGTCTCAAAAAAATAAAAAAAAAACAATTTTTCAGATGTACTGACATTTTTGGAGGTAATGATGAAAGAATGCAGTTATTGTTGATAGTAAATGCTGTAAATGTAAAATCACACAGCATTTTATCTTAGGAGTTGTTAATTTAAATAAATGCTCCACACATGTCTAACTCCCTATTTTTAAGATGGGTCAGTGATTTGATAAAACACAATACTACTCTATGGAAAAAATAGTTTCACCAGCTACACCTTTAGAGTACTCTGATTTCTGTTTTATTCGAACTGAAACATGTGGTTTGTATCTGTTCAACTTTGGGGGTATCATTAAATATGAACTCCTTAGAGAACATATTGTGAAAATATGTTTCTCAAACTTTAGTGATATATTTAGTATGACCATAAAATATTAGGCGCTGAATGTGTGTTACTCATTATTCATTCATTTGTTATTTCAATATGTGCCTTTTGGTCAGTACTTCTTAAGGAAGAGATGGTACATGTAAAAAAGATCACAAATTGAGATATGATATGTAAACAGGTAGATACTTATGCTAAGTGAAATAAGTGTAAGTTAACAAAAATAAAAGACACGAAAGTTTAAGAGGAATTAGTAGGGATATGGAAGAAAAAGAGGAAGAGTGCAAAGGAAGGAAGAAAGACGAGAAGTTGGATAGAGATGATCGAAGTGTATTGCACACATATAAGAAAATGTCATAATGGCATCTCCAGCTGTGTACAATTGATATTTGCTAGTAAAAATTATTTAAAGTGATAAGTTCTTCTTTAAATACATCATAATAGCTTGAAATGTATTAGAACTGTTTAGCTATGACTTTAAATGGTTATTAAATTTATTTATTTATTATTTATTGTGTATGTGGTGTACTGTTAATGTAGAGTCTGAAGTTGGTTCTCTTTCAGTAATGTGGGATTTAGGCATTCAATTATGGTAGTCAGCTTTCACTACAAGTGCATTCATTCACTGAGCTATGTTGCCAATCCTACAGGTAACTTTAATATATGCTCATTCTTCACAATGAATACAATGGAATGAATGAATGAATAAGTACAATGTTAGAAAAAAAAGAAAACTAAAATATATCTTCAAACACCAGGTTTTCATTTAGCTAATTGTGTGAATGGGGGTATGCGTCTTTACATATTGTCCTTCCAAGACTTTCTTTTAAGAGATGTTTCAGCATCATTCAGCCATAATCGAGTATACCCTATTACTAAATGGTAGAGAAAAAAATAGGCAATCCATTGTCCCAGGCCTGCTCCATTCCTGTTTCCATATTCTTGGTTTATCATCACAATATATTCCTGAATAATGTTTGTTGGTAGTGTAGCAGATATTGCACGAACTGTTGAAATATTACAGCTGCTTTCTACTGTCTTTCATAATTAACCCACTTTTCACACCTCCGATACATGCCTAGTTGAAACTTTCTGATTGAGTATTCCAGTAACAGAAAATAACTAAAAGACTCTCTGACTTTCTTGACAATTCTTTAACATATGCTTTTTTAAAATCTTGTTTTATCTTTTAGGCAATGTCATAAATTAAGAAAAGAGTCAAAATCTGGTAAAAAGTATTTTATATTCACCGGGCTGAAGAAATGAATTGAGGTGAAATTAGAATAGAAAATGAGAATATCCTAATACAGCTTCAAGAAAAAATTGATCAATTTAACCTACAGAGATAATAATGTCTTAAATTCTTAACAAAGAGAAAAGGAGAATATCTTGCTATGTCAGCCATGAAGAGCAGATGCCATCATCGAGGTAAAGCACTACAATATAATAATGAGAGCAGATGAGCCTAGTACATAAATAATCAACTTCAATAGAAGGGAATCTGTGAACGATACAATGAGAAAATCAGACAACACTTGAGCACCTACCTGGAGTAGACCTAATCCTTAAGTCCAACAAAGTGAAAGACTATATATTACAGTGGACGCACATTCATATACATATGTATATCAGCAGAAACAGTGAGAGAGGACAGATGGGAAAGAGAATAAGGAGCTGTCTAGTGCAGACAACCTGAACTAACCATAAATGTCTTAGAGAATCGATCTTTAAACTGTCTTCCCATCCGAGTTGAATCTCTCCCTCGATCAATTACATCTTTGGTCAATGGAATGCTGTCCTTTAGCATTCACTAAGCTAGCTAACAGACTTGCTTCTTTGCAGCAATGTTCAAGTGAGTCTAAAGCACGGAAATCTTGCCAATTAATGTCTCACAAACATGCATACATATACACATATTTATATCCATACAGAACATGCATAAAACTTGTACACATGATGTTTAGTGTGTCTTCTTGTGGACATTATCATGAGGATGTGAGACATGCTAGGAATTTAAAACAAATTTTTCATAATGTTGAGCTCAAAGGTACTACACTAGTCATCATACACTGAACAAAGATACTTCTCCGAGGGCTGAGTGATGCACTATTCTAGGTATAAAAATAATCCATTATAATGTCTGTTTAATACAATGTTGATTTAGCAGGATAATAATATACAAAGACTCTCAAACTAATTGAGATAAAATAAATGGTAATGCACTTTAATCTAAAAATGATGACTAAATTTTATGTAATACAATCTGAATCTCAAAAAGTCATTGAAAAACAAAGCAATAAAAGAAAACTGCAAGGGTATGATCAAAGGCTCACTCACTTAACATTCTTTTCTACACTAACTGCTAATAGGTGGTAAGGGCAATCAACCTTTTAAAATGTTTTATTAGCCTACAAAGAGTAAAGTTACATTACAGCATTTTTAATCAAAATTTGCCTTACAGCTGGATCTCATGGAAGCATTTCCTCAGGGGAAGCTCCTTTCTCTGTGATAATCCAAGCTTGAGTCAAGTTAACACACAAAACCAGCCGGTACAGGGTTCTGGTGGAAAAATCCAAAACTTTCCTTTCTCCACACAGACATAAACCACACAGACATAAACATCTTTGATACAAATCTAAAGAAACAGACTTGTAAACATCTTTTCCCAATCTGTTGGTTGCTGTTTTGTCCTATTGATAGTGTCCTTTGCCTTACAGAAGCTTTGCAATTTTATGAGGTCCCATTTGTCAATTCTAGATCTTAGTTCTCTTCACCTGTGACCAGGTATTCGAGGCTCTTTCCCACTTTCTCTTCTATTAATTTCATTGTATCTGGTTTTATGTGGAGATTCTTGATCCACTTGGACTAGAGGGCTAATATCCAATATATAGAAAAAACTCAAGAAATTAAGACTCCAGACAATCAAATAACCCTATTAAAAGTGGGGTACAGAGCTAAACAAAGAATTCTCAACTGAGGAAGCTCGAATGGCAGAGAAATACCTAAAGAAATAGTCAACATCCTTAATCATTGGGTAATGCAAAACAAAACAATCCTGAGATTCTACCTCACACCAGTCAGAATGGCTAAGATCAAAAACTTAGGTGACAGCAGATGCTGGCCGGGATGTGGATAAAGAGGAAAACTCCTCCATTGTTGGTGGGATTGCAAGCTAGTGCAACCACTCTGGAAATCAGTCTGGCAGTTCCTCAGAAAATTGGACATAGTATTACCTGGGGACCCAGCTATACAACTCCTGGGCATATACCCAAAAGGTACTCCAACATATAACAAGGACACATGCTTCACCATGTTCATAGCAGCCTTATTTACAATAGCCAGAAGCTAGAAAGAACCCAGATGTCCTTCAACAGAGGAATGGATACAGAAAATGTGGTACATTTACACAATGGATACTACTCAGCTATTAAAAACAATGAGTTCATGAAATTCTCAGGCAAATGGATCGAACTAGAAAACATCATCCTGAGTGAGGTAACCCAATGACAAAAGAACACACATAGTATGCACTCACTGATAATTGAATATTAAAAAGCTCGCAATAACCAAGATACAACTCACAGACCACATGAAGCTCAAGAAGAAGGAAGACCAAAGTATGGGTGCTTCGGTTCTTCTTAGAAGGAATAACAAAATACTCATGGGAGTAAATATGGAGACAAAGTGTGGAGCAGAGACTGAAGGAGGGGCTGTCTGTAGACTGCCACACCTGGGGATACATCCTATGTGCAGTCACTAAATGCAGATGAGGTTGTGGATGTCAGAAAGTGCATGCTGACAGGAGCCTGATATACGTGTCTCCTGAGAAGCTCTGAAGAGCCTGACATATACAGAGGTGGATGCAGGAAGCTAATCATTGAACTAATCACAGGGTTCCCAATGGAGGATTTAGAGAGAAGACTGAAGGAGCTGAAGAGGTTTGCAACCCCATGAGGAGAACAACAATACCAACCAACCATAGCTCCAAGGGTCTAAACCACCAGCCTGGGAGCACACATGGATGGACCCATGGCTCCAGCTATATATGTAGTGGAGGAAGACCTTGTCAGGCATCAGTGGAAGAGGAGGTCCTTGATCCCATGAAGGCTGGATGCCTCAGTGTGGGGGAATTCAAGGACTGGAGGTGGGGGAAGGTGGATGGGGGGTGAGTGGGGACATACCCTCATAGAATCAGAAAGAGCTGGAAAGGGGTAGGGGTTTTCTGGGGGAGGGATGGGGAAAGGGGCTAATATCTGAAATGTAAATAAATAAAATATCCAAGAAAAAAAAGGAGCTAAGGTTCTGAAAACATCCAGGGTTTATAATCCCTTCATGTTTGTGTCTGTGACCTGTGAAAATATATTTCAAGCATTTAAAAAAAAGAGAGAGAAGAAGAAAAGGAACAGACTTGTATGACATACAAGCCTCATAGCAACTTAAGTTTTTTCTAAGTCTTCAAAGTTTTAGAATAATATTAAGAAAGAAAAATCACAAAATTCAGCCAAGAAATCATTAACTTGCCTCATTGCAACTGAAAGTATTAACACGAGCTGTTTTCAAAGCTATTGTAATAAAGCTTTTAAGTACATTTTTAATGACTGAGCCATTTATGCCTTGAGAACTAGTAAGATATTCAACTCATTATTGTTACAGTAAAATGTTAACATATTTCATCAGTTCTAGATGGAATATCTAGACTCTGAGTGACACCTGACATTTCTGTGCCTGTGCTGTGCTTAAAAGACATATGGATAATTTCAGGAAATATTAACTATCTCAGTAAAAAAGTATTTCTTTCATGAAATGACTTCTTGCTTAAGATTGGTGTCATAAGCAAAATAAATCACTCTCTTGTGTGCCAAATTATTGCTTAATTTTGTAATCAACTATATTATTATTGGGCAAGAGATAAGGTTCAGACATTCAAAGCCCTTGTTGCTACTCCAAAAAGACTTATATTTGCTCTCCCACCCTGCATGTAGGGCAGTTCAGAACTCTCTAACTCCAACTTCAAGGAATCTGATGTCTTCATTTGGCTTCATTCGGCACCTTCTCCACACAGCACATACACACATACAAACATACATACACATGAGTAGTATACACCCTTTTTTAAAGAGTATTGATCTGTAGGCTGGGGAGAAGGCTAGTTGGTAATAGCTCATGCTCCATAATCATAACAAGCAGAGTTCAGAGACCTATACATCACACAAAATCTAGTCAGATATGTAATCTTGTATTCACAGTATTTGGAAAGCAATGACAGACGATTCTTGGAACAAGATGGGCAGCTAGAGTAGCCAGAGTTCAGGAGCACTGAGAAAAATGGTGTCTCTATTGGGGGGGGGGGGTTGTGGAGAGGAAACTGGGAACATTTGAAATGTTAATTAATTAATTAACTGATTTAAAAATGAAAATAACAATCAAGGAGGACATTCCAGATTAAATTTAGGCCTCTGCACATGTTTACATGTATCTGCACATTTATATGGATTCACAAAACAAGAACACAAAGAAGAGCAAACATGCATGTGCACACACACACACGCACACTTACAGAAAAAGGAAGAATATAAATCTACCCAATTTTTAAATTTATGTTTTTGCATTTTAGAACATTCAACTTTAGTGTTATAAATCACATAGATTGTCACCTGTCTCACTTCTGGCTCTTGTCATGTGTGTTTTATTCATTGGATGCTCATGATCCACAATGGACTTGTGGACTTTTATTTCTACTTCCCCATGAGAAAGTTTGTTCTTCTCCTCCCCCAGCTCCACATCACTGTATGCTCACCAAATACACGCCTAGTGTCACTGTTCTATCAAATAAGTACTCATTGCTTTGTTTATTATGTCAATGGTGGCATTATTCTCTAGTTAAATTTTCTTGTGTCATTTCATCTCATGAAATGATAGATAATGAGATGAAAAAAATTATATTTATCTCAGAACCATCACTTATTACCTAAAGTGAAGCCCAGCATTGTTTGCTTCGAAATGTCATTAAAAAAAAAAAATCCCTCAGAAACGACAGACAAGGAATTAGCCTAATGTAACTAATTAAGTCCAGTATTTTCTGACACATATACTATAAGCAAGTCTTATTATTCAGTTCACCTATTATCATCATACAAGAGTCATTTGTGAAGTTAACTGACAAAATGAAGAACGAAGTGACTGCCTCAGAGACCTCAGCAAGGCCACTTAATTACTTACTGAGAATGAGAACATTTTAGACAGTGAAATTTGCAACACATTTGCAAATATGAATTCATAGATACTCATCAGAATTTCAGACCAATGATTAAAGGCTCCTATAAGGAAACATTATATCTGCTATATTTATTAGCTAATGAAATAAGTCCATACTCTCAGTACTTAATATAGCAATTAAAATGTTATAGACCACCAAGAGACAGATTTTTACACCTTAATCAGATTCAACCTAGACAAATTAACCATGGAGTACTACCTTTTGCTAGGTGTTGGACTTGCTAGGTTTTACAGATATTATGCAGCAAATGTAAATATTAAAAAATAACTTTGATTTTTATGGACTTAAGATACTTTAATTTTAAGAACAGATAGTATAATATCTTAAAAATGCATCTATACTGTAATTTGCTTAGGAATTTGTTACTTTTCAATGTCAGTGTTTTATTATGGATTTAATAGAGTTTATTCAGTTACTCAAAAATTGCAATGTTTTGTGTTTAACCAATTATTAATGAAACTAAAACAAATATTCATGTAGAATAATTTTACAATTAGGGAAGTTTTTCTTAAACTAGATGTGTTCAAGAAAACAATATTAGCCAAATAAAATGCTTCCAATATCATTTTTGTACCAGAGTGGCCGTGGGCAGAACCAAGCAAGACTGTGACCCTGGAAAAGGCAGTGAAGTGTAACATATAGAGATTGGAAGTGAACGAGTGAAACTGAGAGGTAGGTAAGAAACAAAGCATTGATATTATATAGCCAGTCACAACATCATGAAAAATGAACAGCAACAAGCCCCAGACAGGAGGCCAATACCAAGTGTTATTAGTGCATACTGTCTAAAATATCTAGTATGTAACAAAATGTATGGGATACCAAAAAAACAAAGAGAATATAAACTATGCCCTAGAATAGCATTTCTCAACCTGTGGGTTGTTATTCCTTGGGTAAATCTCCTATCCAAAAATATTTACATTATTATCATAAGAGTAACCAAATTACAGTTATGAAGTAGCAACAAAAATGATTTATGGTTCAGAGTCACCACAACATAAGAAATTGTGTTCAAGGGCTAAAACATCATATTGGTTGAGAACTGTTGCCCTAGAAAAAATACAGTCCACAGAAATTTCCTGTAAGAACAGGTATGTACAGAATTGCAATGAAAATAAAAGACTCAAAATGACCAATGGTTATGAGACCCTCTGGTTTTTAAACCTGAAATTTGATGACATAACCAATAGAAAATATCAATGAGGAAATGTAATATATACAGAAAATTTTAGTTATTGCATTGAAAGTATAATAATTAAAACAAATTCACAATGGGGACTGAACTGTATAATAGAGATTATTTAATTCTAAACATTCTCTCTCTCTCTCTCTCTCTCTCTCTCTCTCTCTCTCTCTCTCTCT
>NW_021620876.1:6664800-6665083 GCF_004785775.1 Grammomys surdaster
CTCTCTCTCTCTCTCTCTCTCTCTCTCTCTCTCTCTCTCTCTCTCTCAGACAAACAGACAGACAGACAGACAGACAGAGAGGTGGAGGGAAGGAGGGAAGAAGGGAGGCAGGGAGAGGGGACATAGGTGGTAATAACACTTGGTATTGGCCTCACATTTGGGTTTGCTGCTGTTCATTTTTCATGATGTTGTGACTGGCTGTATAATATTAATATTTGAGAGGCAGAGAGAAAGACAGAGAGAGAGAGAGAGAGAGAGAGAGAGAGAGAGAGAGAGAGAGAGA